>NC_068998.1:51879953-51913298 GCF_001194135.2 Octopus bimaculoides
ATATATATATACATACATACATACATACATATATATATATATATATATATATATATATATACATACATACACACACACACACACACACACACACACACAAAAGCACAAAACTACATTGAACTATGGCTACAAATGGTTATATTCTTAGTGACTGGTAGTGTTTGTTATCCTTTCTTATCATCTAGCTAATTCTATACACAAACTCTATACCTTCAATTTCATCTTAAATAAAGTATAAATCCCTTTCTTGAAGAACCAATCAGGAATAGTAACAGTAAGCACATTTAGCCCCAAAACATTTGAGTCACTTTCCTCTATCTAAGTCATGCCAGCATGGAAAAAACAAAACTTAAATAAAACAAATGAACAAACACATGAGAATAATGTTGAATTATAGATATCATTGTGAATTTGAAATGTTTTGCTGTTAACTCCTTTTTTTCATTCAGCTTTTTTAGTAATGGTCTCGAGTTCTTTATATCATGTAACACTGTGTAGGAATTTATGCTTTGTATTTTCATAAATTATGTATTCTATGATGAACGTTTCTTTTTTTAATTTTTAAGGAAACACTGAAGATTTCTCTTATTAATTTTTTGTTGTTTACCTCCAAGTTAGTTTTTATGTAAACCTAAGATCAAAAAGTATTCTGTCCATGACCATTCCAGCTTTTCATAGACCAAGGGCAGCATTATCAAATGTGTTGATTTTTTAACAGCAGTGTACAAGATTTGAGTCAGTTCAGCTAGTATTTCTAGCAGTTCGGTCCATCTTATACATTCCCTCATCTGCTTGACTATTGAAATATTTATATTTTGTAACATAATGAGTTGCAATTGTTTTTAATTTTTTCTGTGGGTTTTTGTTGTTTTTTCTTTGTAAATGCATAGTCATTTGTTTTTAAAATGGTCTTACTTGTATGGCCAATGTAACAATGTCATGTTTGCATAAAGATTTTAAATAAACATTAGTCATCTAAAGCTTTTATGAATTGCAGGTTCGTGGCTTCGTTGAGAAGGTGATTTTCTTTTTGTTTTTAAACTTAGGTGTTTTAGTAATATTATTATTAATGATAGATTGGGATTGGATGTCATGCGAATTCTGTTTGATCTGTTTTTTCATAACATGTTCATCTTTTCGATAACCAAAGTGCATTCAGTTCATGCAAAAGTTTTTGTTTGCTATTTGTTTTTACTGGATGTTATGTCATATTTACTTTGTTGAATTTGTTTCTGTGTGGTGTTCTACAGCTTGCCTTTCAAACTTGTTTGTTTATCTGTTATTGTTTTTTTTCTTTTCTTCTTTACTTTTTTTTTTTTTTTGCTATACTGCATTTACAGAAAAAAATCTAAAAGCTCTTGTGCAAAGTAATTTTATCCCTAATATCTATCTACACCGATATTCACTATCTCTATGTGTGTGTGTGTAGGCATTTATTATTTGTGATTTTAATATTTTCTCTGTGTGTGTGTGTGTGTTCATTATTTATTTGTTGTCGAGTGCAATTCCAAGAGGATTTAGTTGCTATTTCTACCAGGTCAGACTCATTTGTTGACTCAAACTTCAACCTATATTGAATATATATTACATATATCTGTATAACGTATATTGTATATATCATATCTCTCTGGTGTATATATTGTTTCATGATATTATCTAATCATTCATTAGTCTTGAATGTTGATTTTGTTCTGCTAACTTTTGGACCATTGTTATACTGTTTGTGAATTCTAACAGTTCCATAACATATTAATTGCCAAAGAATTAAACCTTGTAAAGTAGTGGCCTGGAATAGACCCTAGTTCTGCATTTGCAGCTAGAATTAACTATTTTAGTTTAATCATAATTCATGAATTTTATCTTTAATAATTCCTTATAAATTTCCTATCATGTATGAGATTGATGTTTTTTTGTTTGTGTGTGTGCGTGTGTGCACGTGTGGGTGTGATATATTAGTATTTCTCCATTATTCTTATCAGTATTGCATAATACTATTTTATAATTTTTTTTTTTTTTTTTTGGCATCAGGCAGAACTTGTTAGAGTTTCTGGTTAAATGCTTATTTACTGTCCTGTGTATGTGTGTGTTTATTGCTTTTGCCCTGGTGTAAATCTTCAAGTTTTCTGTCCATTTTTATGTTTCCCTCACGAAGGAAATTCTCCAGGGAATGGTAGAGTTAGTGAAGTTCAGCTTTCATTTGATTATAGTTCTATTTCCCTTGAAGTTGGTACCACAGATGAGAAGTGTAATTTGATTTAGACAGTATGTAGGATGTGCAAGGTTAACAAATTGATTTTCCTATGTTGGCAGCATGATTTTTGCCATTATAGAGTCTGCTTAGCTTCTTTTTTTTTATGCTATTATTTCTTATTCCATGTGAAAGAGATGACTGTAAATTATCAATAGTTGTGTGAATGTTATATAATAAATGTCTGTTACTTACTGATTTATCAATATCTTTCTTTAATTGTAGAATTTCCATTTCTAGTTTGTTTGTTTGCTTGTTTTTCTTTTTTCTGTATCCAGAATTCCTGAGTTTATTTGGCACTAGATCAGTTTATTTGTTTTTATGGAAATCTATAGAACATTTTTCATTTTTCGCTCTACTGTTGCCCAATTTTATGTTTATGTAATTACAGACAGCATTTTCTGTTAGTCATCTTTTACCAAAAGCACAATTATATACAAAAGATGTCTTATTTATGTTTTTTTCTTTTTCCTACAAAGAATTTTTCATTTATCCTTATTGGTTATTATATTTTGTTCAGAACAATAAATATTCCTGGGTTTATTCTCGATAGGAAAAAAAAATTAAAAGTTAATAAATAAATAAATAAATAAATGCTGAAAAATGTTGACTGATACGATAAACAAGCATGTAACATTGTTCTCACGATTCTTGCCTACTGTAAAAATGATAATAAAGATAGACAATAGTAACAAATGGGACCAATAGACACTTTGGCCAGAAAATAAGACCCCCCAAAGTCTATAAACATTGGTTACAATGTTTATAGACTAATTGGCATTGCTGTTCCAAAAGAAACAAAGCATTAGCTGCATATATATATATATATATATATATATATATATATATATTTCTAGAAACAGGGTAACCCCCAAAAGTGTATATGCACATTGCATAATTATAAAATCACTGTTTATTAAAATGCATTTCGTTTTCCAAATTCAAAGGAATGGACATCAATTTTTTAATGAATCCCTTTTTTTCAAATTGATGATTGCTCTGATCCAGGGCACTACAGATAACATAAAGCAATGGAATCACAAATATCATGATGCATTTCGTTTGGTGTTTGTGTGCTTCCTCATTTAATGGCTGCCCTCAATTCATTGTCTGTTGCTGGTTTTGTACTGTAAGTATCCCCTTAAAAAAAATAAGACTAGTGGTGTAAGGACCAGTAAACCCAAAGGATATTCTACTGAATCCCTTCATCCAATCCCTGTTTGGCAAAATTTCATCAAGGCCCTTACATTAATTATGGTCGTGTGGGGATCCCCATCTTCAAGTCCTCTTCAATGCTTAGCATAACAGATTGTTGCAGCATGTCCAAGTAAAATGGTTCAGATAATTCTTTTGATGATAAACTACACCAAACTGTAACTCTTAGTAAATTAACATCATGTTCCTCTTTAACATGTGGATTCTCAGTCCAATGTAGATACAGTTATGATGGTTAATTGAGCCATTTACTTTTTATATAACCTCACACTCTAAACAATCTTTGTTGGATAGTGTGTACCTTCTACTCATCTTTCCAAGTACCATTCACTAAATGTCACTTTTTGATCTGGATCATCTTTGATTAGATTATGGATTATTCTTTTCTAAGGACATCACTTCAAAAAGCAATGAATGATTCATTTCGAAATTCCTATTTCATGGCTCACTTGCTGCAAAGATTTTATTGAAATCTAACTATATGTATTTAGTACCCCATCTTGCTTTGTGGGTCTCATTGATGTCCATGGACTTATACTTGAATGGGCCCCAACTGAAGTATCCAAAGGTGTCAGATGTGGAATGTTAAGTTAGGCAGTAGATTAAATCCACCACACAACAGATGCGGTATTACATAAAACTGAAGACAGAAGATCTGTAAAAACCAGTGATATGGCATCATCTGGAGCCAAAGAAAGGTGTCAACAGGCAAGTCATGAAATTGAAACCACGAAGGAAAAATATCAAGCAGGAAAACATCAATGAAAATTGTGAGGAGATTGAAAAGGATTCACTAACACATACCATTAGAGATATTCATAAAGCATGAATCTAATAAGAAGGAAATTTGCACCAAGAAAAGATTTTTATCAAAGACAAAGATTGTAATATGCTTTATGAATGGAAAGATATAAAGGAAATTTGGAGAGAATATTACAAGAGCTTATAGAAAAATTCAACAGATGTTAATCAAATAGAAAGTTATCAAAATTATCAAAGTCAGAATTGTATAAGAGAAAGGAACACTTCTAATAATGTCTAAAATAAAAAGAAAAACAGAAAGAAAGAAAGAAAATGTTTTTAAAAAAATCAAAAACTCCTGCAACAAATGACGTAAAACTATGAAAAAAAAAGCCTCATTGAAATTTTTACACTATCTGTGCCAAAAAATATGGAACTTAAAATTACGGCTAAATGATTGGGTTAAATCAATTTTCAGACTATCATAAAAAAAAAAAGAGATAAAGGAAAGAAAGAAAAGAAAACAGCCTCATAAAAACTAAAAAAAAAAAAGCACCTCAGTCAGAATTTCCAATCTTGAGCATTTAGGTGTCCAATCAACCGAGCTACTAGATCCATTGAATTAGTGTGTGAGTGGCTGAGTACTCCAAAGACAAATGTAATATAAATGTAATTCTTTGCTAGAATCAGTGTGACACCTGGACCTTTGAATTACAGGTACATTTTCAGGTGCAGCTGTGTGGTAAAGAAGCTTGCTTCTTAACCGTGTAAATTTGGGTTCAGTCCTATTGTGCAGCACCTTGGGTAAATGTTTTCTACTGTAGCCCAGGGCTGGCCAAGAGCCAATGTGTTCAAGAACTGCATCAAGCTTCAGTGTTTGCTTTGGCATGGTTATTATGGGTGGATGCCCTTCCTAACACCAACCACTTTATAGTATGGACCAGGTATTTTTTCATACCATCTGCAGATATATGTGTGTTTGTGTGTACCCTTGTCTTGTCATTGTGTGATGGTTGTAAACAAGCATCACTGTCATACAAGCGATGTTGTTCATTTCCAGTTCTTCCATGAAAAACATGTCTGGCTAAGGGGAGAATTACCTTCTTTGGAAACAGGAAGGGCACCCAACGGTAGAAAATATGTCCCAACAAATTTCATCTGACCCTTGCAAGCATGGAAAAGTGAGCATTAAATGATGATGATAATGATGATGATGGTGATAATGATAGTGATGATGGTGTTTCCACATACTCAATTTTACTGAACGTATGGGTCGACCTGAAGCTATAGAAAATGATACTTGCTCAAGAAGCCACACAAGATCTCATGAATGTGCGGCAAACTTTTAGCCAGTCAGTCATACTGTGTCTACAATGCAATGTAAAGACAACAGAGCAATTATGCTGATGATTTATGCTGGTCAAATCCTACTTAGTATCATTGCTAATAGAATTAAAGTCAAATACGGAATGGAACAAATTGGTTTTAGAACTGAAAGAGGTACAAAGGATGCTATTGTCAAGCTGAAGTTAGTTACTGAGACAATTAGAGAACATGATGAAGACTTATTTATTGCTTCTATTGACTATGAAAAAGCTTTTGATGCAGCTATTTATGACAAATTATCGTCAGAGATGACAAGAATGGGATTTGTTCAACATTTTATAGAATTATTAAAATGACTTTATTCTCGGTAATCCATGACTGTTGACTGTGTAGTCTGAGATTAAGCAAGTGAAATGACAAAGCTGTATCTTTTGTACTTTCCTGTTTAACATCGATGCAGAAAGAGGAAAGCTGTTGAGAATTTTGATAGTACAGTTACAGCAGGTAGAATATAATTGTCACCAGTTCAGGATATGAGACAGTCTTAATTGCTGGCTATTTAGAATTGAGGATTGCGATAAAGAAAGTTCCAGAAATATTCTGAAGAATATAGTTTATTCGTTAATTTTCACAAATCTGAGTTAATAATTATCTCAGGAATACTATCAAGGTAATATTATAATAATTGACAATCAAACAGACAAAGTGATTCTTTAGATTTGCTATATTGGCAGTAATATTGCAAATGAAAACAATGACGGCAAAGAGATCAAAAAGAAGAAATGCAGCAGTAAAATCTATTAATATCACTTTAAACTATGTTACACGCATTTAAACATGTTCTCCTGTTTATGCGAAACATACCATATTTTCCAATATACATGTCAATGTGATATATAGTGTAACCATTCAGACATCATCACTATCTTTCCAGATTCTTCTGCATCTCACATGGAATTTTTGGTCTTCTAATGTCACTTTTGTGTTTAAGTCAATCTGTCTCTTTTGGCTGTAAATTTTGATAAGAAAAATTTTGATTTCTTAGTTGGAAAATACGGTGCTTCCTTTCCAGCTATCTCAGAGGGCAACGAACCAGCCATGGGCACCACCCATTCAATGAATAAAATATGAAAATAATCATATTTTTATAGTGATCTGATGATCCACTGAGAAAGTGATGCCAGGTTAAAGACTGGACTTTGGAAGCAAAACAAATAGATGAAAAGAAAACTCTAAGTGTATTGGAGACAATAGTAACTATCATGGATAACAGTAAGTGTGGGCACAAACCAGTGCTGCTGACTGTTTAGGATGGGACATGGTGTGGCCTCTGTGCAGTCAGCATTGCTGTGAGAGTAGTATAATAGCCAAGAGGTTTTGTGTAAATTGAAGTCCTGAATTAAAATAAGACAGATGTATCTCATGCAGGAAATGAGATAATGAAATAGCTAATGGCGATTTTAGAAATTTTGTGTATGATACAGACAGCAGATGAACTCTATAGTAAAGGGCAGAGGGAGTCATTGACCCTGAGTAATTGGAATTCATGTATGTATAATATGTGAGTATGTATGTGTATCTATTTATGTTGCTTTCTGTGCCATTTTGTGAGAAGCTTTAGTTTTGTCATTTTTCTTTTATTTCTTTAGAACCATACTAATAATTCTATTATCCTTACAACTATCTTTTCACAGTTTCTGTAATTAAATTTTTTTGGTAGGTTAAAATTTATTTTGAGTGAAATTGATCAGATGAAATCTGACAACTCCTTTGGAGAATATCATTGATCCTCTAAGATCATTATTGTCTTTTTTTTTTTTCACTTTGAATTTTCCATGATGAGAATTATGATTAGCTTCTTTTTGTTATCATATTCACACCAGCGCATATTTGCACACACACACACGCATGAACATCAGCACCTCCAGCAGTAGTCATTTTCTTAATTCAATCAAAAACACTGCTACAGCATTTATGCTTTTTATTTATGGCATACGCAGAAGAGGAAGAACAGAGCCATCGGCCTTCTGCAGGGCCTCTTATGATAGTAAAGTTGAATGGTGAAGGAAGAAGGAAGCATGTCTCATGGGTTACTACAACAGGGAGAAGCACATCAACACATTAAGTAAACGCCAAAATGAGGACTTGACAATCGGTGATGTTTTGTTTACATCCCCCATAACTTAGCTTTCTGCAAGAGAGATTGTAGATTAAGTACCAGACTTTTTAAAAATTAAGTTGCAGGCTTCATTTGTCCATCTAAACCTATGAAGCCAGGACCCTGGCATGGCCACGTTCCAGAGACTGAAAGTGTGTGTGTATGTGTGTGTTATGCCCATTTAGGTAGGTTGATAAATAGACAGACAAACAGACAAATAGAAAGAAAGAAAGGAAAACAGACGGAAAGAACTGCAGATGGAATTGATGGATGGACAGGGCTGAGAAGCAGGAAAGTAGAAAGAAAGAAAAAAAATTGTAGAAGCCCATTTGGAAATTATAATTCAAAGAGCTGGTCATGTCTCAAAATCTCACATACATTTAAACTGAGAATTACATTGAAGATACAAATGCCTATCAAATTAATGAACCTCTTACACCACTTGACAAGTAGGTAGTACCATTTTTTTGAACAAGAATACTCATTGATGAAATCTATCAAAAGAGTTGTTTACCAAAATTTTAACAGGATGCATGGCACCATATTGAATAATTGCCAGTTCCTTTTTCATAAGCGAACAGGATGTACAACAACGTATATCTTGTCATGCACCACGCAGACAACAAATAATATTTTAGTATAGATTTATATATATATATATAAAATATATATATATATATATATTTATGTGCATCATGTGATATTGATGTATCATGACTATTTGTGTGTCAAATAGTCATTGGTTGGCTACAGTTCTGATTACTTCCTGGATGTCAAAAACACCTACGATGTTAAAAATGCATTTTGGATGTCATGGTTAGAATGCCTTTAATCTTAAATTTTCTCAATTAGGGTTGAACCGGGTTTAAATAACAACAACTTCAAAAGGATACAAAGCTATGTTCATCTATTTAGGAAAGGTATGAATGCCATTGGAAGTTTATATACTAGATAGAAAATTATAGAAGTAACATAAAGAGCTATGCTGCACAAACCTTTTTATACAAAACCAGCTAAGGGAATTCCTTATATGAGTTAGGTTCTAAATACTCCTGTAATAGGTTTTCTAATCTAGTTGATGTTCACCCTGGAGTCTTTATAATATCAGAATCAAATAGAACCAAAACTGTCAGCTACCATTAAGTGATTAAGGAATGACGGCTTAATATTATCTCATGGTAGTTGATAATATAGCATCAACATTTCTCAACTTGTTAGAAAAAGCTTTTTATTAGGTGTACATTTGAGGAGATTTTTCAAGGCAGATAATTAGCGAAATACAGGTAAATGAGCAAGGTGGGTGATGTAAAGCAGGTAAATGTTAAAGGATGCAAGCATTCACGATTTCAAGTAAACTGAGAATAAGTTCTTGAAGATTAAATAACAAATGAAGCCTTCCTTTAAAAGCTGAAGACAACCTTGATTGCATGAGGTCAACACTTGAAGATATTTCTCATATTATCAACATGATCGTCATCATTAACATTTTCTATGGTCAAATGCCCTGACTGTCACCAACTCTCACATGCACGTTATCAATCACTCTGAAAAGATAAGAATGTCAAATGTGGCTGTGTGGTAAGAAGTTTGCTTCCCAACCACATCGTTCCAAGTTCAGTCTCACTTGGGCAAGTGTCTTCTTCTATAGCCATTGGGCCAAACAAACCCTTATGAATGGATTTGGTAGACGGAGACTGAAAGAAGCCTGTTGTGTATATATAAAATTCAAACCAATTCTCATATATTCCATCTGCCATATATATAATTATGTGTGTGTCTTTGTGTCAGTGTTTGTCCCCCACCACCAATACTGCATGACAACCGGTGTTGGTATGTTTACATCCCCAAATAATAACCAAATCTTCTTCAAATTATACTCTAAAATTTAAAATATATATGTATATAAATAATGTCATATTGAATAATTCTGTTGGAGATCCACTGCACAGAACAAAAGCCGGGGGTGGTCATGGCGAGTGAGTCTTTCATCAGTCAGTCTGCTCAAAGCTTAGACAAAGCAACTTCAACAACAACTGCATCAACAGACTACAGATACGTACAACTCCATTTGCAATGGTAATGTTAGGTTTCCATGTACCGGACTTAGGTACAGCCAAATTTTCTAAGCAAGCTTTTAACTTTGTCTCTCGAGACAGACCAAAGATGAAGGAGAGATAGCTAAAAATAAATAAAACAAAATTTTAAACATTAAACAATAAAAAGAAAAGAACAATAAAACAACAAAAACACGTCTGTTTAGTAAACAGACAATGAAAAATTACAGATTAGCTGAGAAAGTACTATAACGAATAGAAATGTTTATCTTCTTCATGCCACGTTGTGTGACGTATACGACCTGCTAATTATGCAAAAGGATGATAATATAAAAGTGGTACATGTTACAATATAGATTTTAAAAATCATTTAGGAGTTTCCATTACTGCAATGTTTGGATTCACCAAAGTGGGATTGGGTGGACGGAGGCAGAACAGTGTGTGTGTGTGTGTGTGTGTGTGTGTGTGCTTTGGTAACGTATATTAGAGAGGAAACCAGTGAACATGTGCTATCAAAGGAAGTCCCTTGCAATATTTGTTTCATCCATCTTACACAACTACAACCTTGTCACCATGATTATTGTAAACTGTTCAAATTACTGACTAATGAGCAAAATCTTGGTTCAGTCACACTTTATGCTTCTGTGCAGTTTCTCTACTACTGCTCATTAAGACCAATGTTTCTCTCTCGCTCTCAGTCTCTCTCTCCCTCTTTCTCAGATATAGTCTTCTACCTGGCAGGTTCTGGCCAACTTTCCTACCCATGCAAACAAGATGAATGTTAAACGATGATGATGTGTTATCTTTCATTTGTTTCAGTCATTAGACTGTGGCCATGCTGGGGCACTACATTGAAGAACTTTTTACTCAAATGTATGGCCCCAGTACTTTCCTTTTTAAGCCTGATGCTTATTCTATTGGTCTCTTTAGCCAAACAACTAAGTAACAGGGACATGGATACCAACACTGGTTGTTAAGCGGTGGATGAGAGAGCAAACAGACAGAAAGACACTCTCTCTCTCTCTCACACACACATTATATATATATATATATATATATATATATATATATATTGGGTCATTCCATAAATAATGTGGTCTTTTTATACTTCTTTTATTTTTCAAAATTAAGATAAACAAAGTTCTTCTTTAATCTAAAATATATTCTCCTTAATTTTCTGCAATGCTTTTCAATCTATCTGTTAGACTTGCAAGGCCCCTCTTCCAAAATACAGTTGTCCGTGATGAAAAATATTCCTCCAATACTGTTCTGACTTCTACAGAATTCATATTTTTCCGTCCAAATGGCTTTGAAGACTGTTGAATAAATTATGATATGATGGGGCAATATCTGGCGAATATGGTCGGTGAGGCATCATTTCCCATTCATGCTGCTCCAGCCTTTGGAATGTCATCCTCACTGTATGTGTTTGAGCATTATCCTGATGGAAGAACACCTTTTGTCTTGAAACTGAAGATGGTCGTTTTTCTTCTAGCATTGACTTAAGCCACTCAAGCTGTTCACCAGAGTTCTTCGTTATCATTTGGTTAGGGTTTAAAAGTTCAAAGTGTACTAAACTTTACATATCCTACCAAACACATAACAACACCATAACAAGGTGGAGACTTTCTTTAACCTGGGGTGCTGGTGTTTCTCCTTTCTCAACTCCCTGTCTTCAGTGTTTAACATTTTTATAGAGAATCCATTTCTCATCACCAGTCACTATTTGGTCCAAATATGCTTCATTTGTGAGACATGGCAGCAAAGAAGAGCACACATTCACTCTGTTGGTGTGTCTGTGTCACCATAACTTAGTGATTTGGCAAAAGACACCAATTGTATAAGTACCAGGCTTGTAAATAAAAGTAGAGGGGTCAATTCCTTTAACTAAAAATTCTTCAAGGTGGTGCCCCAGCATGGCCACATTCAAATGAATGAAACAACTAAAAGATAACACACACACACACACACACACACACACATACATCAAATACAGACCCATTAGAATGGGAAGGTGTCTATAGTTGGATGATAGTTAACTGTTTTGTTTTAAGCAATGGTAGTTTTTCAAAACTGTTTATTATTTCATTGTTTACTAATTGTCTTTTTCTTGTTTTAGAAATCTGGTCCAAGGAAAAAGTGTGTTGCTTGTAAAATTGTTGCACATAAAGAGTGTATGGGGATATTAGAAAAGGTAAGTGATACTGTGTACTACTTTATCTTTAAATATAGTCAACTGAATAAGCCTGAGTGTTAGAATATAAGTAGTTACTAACTAGTTCTGTTAATAGTAGTTTCAATGTTTCCTGTGGAATAATGAGTTGCTTAAAATAAATTTTTTATAGACTTGTTTTTTCTTTACACAAGATGAAGACAAGATTTATCATATATTTTACTCGTGACGTCAGACAAAATTATCAACATTTGGATTATCACAACTTCTTAACTAGGACAATTCTCCCCATTCTATACAATTATCGATAGACAAGCAGGCAGTAAATAATTCTATCAATATTAATTTAATGTTTCCTGCAAAATAATTACTTGCTTAAAATAAAATGTCTTTTTTTTTTATGGGGTTGTTTTTACTTTAGGCAAGAAGATTTATATTTTTACTGCTTGTTTTAAATTAGAATTATCAGAATTTTTATTATCACAATTTCCCAACATGTACAACTCTCCCTGCTCTACACAAATATGCAAACCATACATTTTATATTCCTCTGAGAAATATTTCATTTTATTTTTCTTTGAGATACAAATATCTTTCCTTCTTATCTCTATTATCAAAAATATACTTTATATTCACTCTCAAAAGATAGCGTTTTCACTTTTGTAGATCTATCTCATCCCCATTCTTTTACTCGCTTTGCTCATTTGGATTTCAGCAACAAAAAGTTTCAGTAGATACCCCCTTATGCCTTCTAAGTGTTCCATCTGCCTACATTGCAGGAGATGAGTAAACCACTTCCTGGAGCCAGGGAACATTTACTCACCATTGCAATGCCTGCACGATAACTATCAAAAAAAAAAAAAAAAGGCATCTTCATGTGTTGCACAGCCTGCCAGATATCCCTCTTTCCAATATCACAGCTAATCTGTTTGATTCCTAATCGAAAGGATCTCCACCAAATTTTCCAAATCTTCATGCTGAATACTCCTCAGCCAAGATGGTTTCTGTTATCAATATTTTATTTGAAATAACTTTTATATTTGTATTGCCAGTTGGACTTTCAATTCTATACTACATCGATTCCATAAATCTCCTCCCAAATTCTTCTTATTGCCACGACATGCATCTGCAATAGAAATTCATTGATGAATGCAGTAGGCACTTTAGCCCTGACACTACCCTTTCAATTACCCTGACATGGGGCACTCCAGAGCTTTCTCCTATTGTCACCCTAAGTCTTTCATCCCTTTTGGTACCAAACTACCTGAGACGCCCTGGTTGTACAATAAAAATTTCTTGTTTTAAAATGGTTCAAATGAAAACTTTCCATCAAAATTTCATGTTACTTAATGATCTGACCACCAGTTTAATAATAACAAATTTATTTTACTAAATTTTTTGTTATTTTCAAAATTAATTGAACTAATGACAGTGAATTTCAACAACTATATGATAACAAAAAGCTTATAAATTCTCACTTTAAAGAAATATATTCCCAGTCTTTAGGAACATGCTGCAGTATGTACCAATGGCAAAGGGAAATAATCCCCTATTGTTCACCTTCGTAGCAAGGCTCCCCCCCCCCCATATTTTGAAAAGGTCTTAGGCCAAGAAGTTTTGGAGGTCTGACGATAAGCCATAAAGCTAAATCCTTTATGGACGGGAAACCCAGGGTAATCCCATAAACCAGCCTCCTCCATTAAATATATATATATATATATATACACACACACACATGCACACCCATACATAATGGGCTTCTTTCAGTTTCCTTTTACTAAATCCACTCACAAGACCTCGGTCTGTAGTAGAAGATGCTTGCCCAAAGTGGTAAGTAACGGAACTGAACCTGAAAGCACACAGTTTGGAAATCAACTCCTAAATATCACAGTCGTAAATATTTATTCGAAAGATGTTTAAGATGTTTGTTTCACAAATATTCAATGATATTTTCAGAAGATAGGTTGGTAAATAACTTTATCGCTGGAGCTGTATCTCCCATTTTGTTGGGGATTTTTTCTTACATCCTTTTCTCTTTTTTAAAAATATTTTTCTTATATTTGTGAATGTTAAGAAAATATTTGCTTCCAAACCCTGCATGCATTCTTGTTTTTCTTCTCAATATCTCATTCATCAGCAACATATGTGACCCTAACCCTTGCAGGCTCCCTATCACATCTACATCAGTTACAACAATACTTTCTTCTTCATAATGTCTGCCATTGTATTATATACAGGGGAATATTACAGATTTATAACTCCCTACTGTTGGATTTATATATATATATATATATATATACACACATATACATACATACCTATGTGTGTGTGTGTGTGTGTGTCTATATGCATATATATACACACACACATATACATACATACCCATCATCTTCATGTAACATTTATTTCCCATGCTGGCATATATATATATATATACATATATATGGATATATATGCACTTACATATATCACTAATCTAACACACTATTAGAGATTCTGTTTAAATTACTATTTCACAAATAGTTTCTTACATATACTTGTGTTAGACTCACACACCATATAAATAGATATACTGATAGATATATCTACACATAATGCAAGAAAGCATGGCTACCTACCACTTGTTAAAAATTTTTGTTTTCGATTTGGTAAAGTAAAATTTGTATGGAATTTCACATGAGAATAATTACAGTTACATGTGTGCACACACACACCTCACAAACACACACACACACCTCACAAACACACACACACACATATCACATCATGTTATCGTACAGACCATTGGATGTTGTTATATATTGCTAGTCACAATGCGCTTTGCATTATCTTAGCTTTCGAATGATGCCATCTCACTGGCTGGGTCAGCAGGCTAACATTCCCCACTGACCAGAGGCTAGCCCATCATAGGGTTACTCACTTATGGCTGAGGGATTGACACAACATGAAATGACCACAATCCTCTGCCCAGTATGGGAATCAAACCCATAACCTAGCAATCGTAAGAGCAAAACCCTAACAACTAGGCCACATACTTTCACACACACACACACATATAATCTGCAAATATATACATATACTAACATGAAAATGTTTATGTTGTCACACTAACTGAAAGAAATAACAGTTAAATCTCCCTGAAATAACAACCCCACAATCATAAGAATGAGGAAGTACACATTATGTATTGAAATCATAAATAGTCCTAAAAATGATTGGTCTGCTTGATTAGGGGTTGACGAGGAACTTAACTGCAATAGCAACGTCATATACAAACATATATATATTTTTATGTATATACATACATGTATATAATCGTGTCTGTATTGTTGGCGATTTTCTTCCTCCGTCTTCCCTTCTTTTGGACTTTCCTCTATTTCTGAAGAAGATCTTGGCTTGAAACATTAAATTCTTTTGCCTTCCTTTCCTGAACGTAGCATTGTAGCTCTTTAGGTGAATTCAACACACACACACCTATGCATGCAGGATACAAATGTAAGGGAGGACTAACCATGATTGACATGTATAATTACTTAATTATGCCATAAGCAGGAAGTTTAATTATTTTAGCAGATATGGGAGCCAACTCTAAACATGTTTCAATCTTATTGTGGTCTTATCAGCAAAGCATAACCTTCATTGCTCTTGCTGAAATAGTGATGGGAGAATCAGAAGATATGTGTAGAAGATTGTAAATTGATTGTTGTAAAAGAATCAAATTGTTTAGAGAATATATCAACCATGTGAAAAACAATAGTTAATGATACTTAACACTGGAATAAATAATGCTAAGAAGAGAGGCATTAATGTCACAACATCATTGCTTACACCAACGCATAATACTTTAGTAATTTAAGAAAATTGTTTGGTGAACTTCTTTTCAATTTTCATAAAAATGATTAAAAGCTACTTTCTAAAGCATGAAGACGAATTTCTTTCCAGTTTATTAGAAAAAAGAATTATAGTTATGTTGAAACAAAAGCAAAAACTGAAAAAATAAATAAATAAATAAATAATAATAAATGAATAAAACAAGAAAAAGTGTTGTCCAGAGGGTAATAAAATCAAAAAATATCCTATAATGTTCAGCAGAGACTTTTTTTTTAATCTCTAGCTATTAAAATACACATTTTAAATGCCAATATATATGTTTATTTCAAGGATTTCTGATAGTTTCTTGTCATTATCCAGTTTTCAATAATAGCTATGTAAAACATGCCGTTTATTATGAATGGCCCGAGGTAAAAGTTGTTAAGAGGTTCACAGAAATTTTCCATTTTTAAATTCAATATATACTGTCACTTGAGAAAAGAAATTTTCAATTATATAAATTTTGAAACTCTCAGACACTTGCCATTATAACTGACTTCTAAATTCTACAAATAAGTGTGTGTGTGTATGAAGCCAACTTTTGCCCTGAAAGCCATGCCTGTGTTTATATAACCTTTTCTTTTTTTTTTGTGAAGATAGTAGGATATGATGTGAGAGAGATTTGGATATTTAGCTACCATTTCTAGCATACTAAATGAGTGTGTAGAGATTTCCTTGGCTTGTTGTATCAAATAGACATCAGAATCATAAGTTTCAACCGTAGACTTTCATTCATCATCATCATCATCATCCTTTAACATCCGTTTTCCATGTTGGCATGGATTGGACAGTTTGACAGGAACTAGCCAGGCTCCAAATTGTCTGGTTTGACAGAGTTTGTATGGTTGGATGCCCTCCCTAATGTTAACCACTTAACAGAATGTACTGGGCATCACCATGGGTGCTTTTATACATGGCACCTGCACAACTCCTTTATACTAACAATCCTTTCTACTATAGGCACAAAGCCAGAAATTTAGAAGATGGGGTTAGTCGATTATATCGACCCCAGTGCTCAACTGGTACTTATTTCATTGACCCCGAAAGGAAGAAAGGCAAAGTCTATCTCAGTGGCATTTGAACTCAGAACATAAAGATGGCTGAAATGTTTCAAAGCATCTTATCTTGTGTGGTAACTGTTGTGGCAGCTCACTGCTATGATGAGGACGATAATGGTTTCTAATTAAGGTAGTGAGCTGGCAGTATCATTAGCATGCTGGGTGAAATGCTTAGCGGTATTTCATCTGATTTCAAATTCCACCAAGGTCAACTTCACCTTTCATCCTTTCTGGGTTGATAAATTATGTACCAGTTGCATACTGGGGTGAATCTAATTGACTGGCCCACTCCCCAAAAATTTTGGGCCTTGTGCCTAGAGTAGAAAAGAATAATGGTTTCAAATTTTGGTACCGGGCCAACAATTTCAGGGAAGGATGTAAATCAATACGGTTGGCCCCAGTGCGCAACTGGTACTTATTTTAATGACCTCTAAGGGGATGAAAGGTAAAGTCAACCTTGGTGGAATTTGAATTCAGAATGTGCACATTTCATCTATTCAATTTCACTCACAAAATTTGGGTGACCCATGAATATAATAATAAAAGACACTTATCTGAGATGTCACACTGAGGAACTGAACCTGGGACCTTGTAATTACAAAGCAAACTTCTTAACCATTTAGTCATGCTGCATCCTATCTGTACAGCAATATTGAAACTATTATTTGCTTGAAGTTGTTGGATTACCGACTTTTAAGTTACCTGGGAGGCATACCTAGGTAGATTCTTATTTCAGTCACCCACTTAGCTGTTTCAAATGGGTTAGTGAACAGAAGATTAATTGCCAAAGCTAATCAGTATAAAAACTGGCAGCAAACTACCTGCTACAAACTAAACAGAATTCTAATTTAAAATAGTCGTTCAATTATTATTAAGAATGACAGCTAACCAATCATCAACTCAAGGTGCACAAATGAGGTAAACATCTGTATAGTTAATCAAATAATTATATTTTACTTTCTGTCAATCAAACTGTTTAAGAGAAATTTTGACAAAACTGACTCAAGCTAATGAGGAAACCGCCAAGTAAAAGTTACTCAATTTGTGGGAGAAATAGGAACCAATTGTCCCTCAATTCACAACCTACCATCTTAAAATAGAAGGTAGGACAGTCTCGTTGAATAATGCAGTACTAGGAACACTATTTTTGAACACAAGACAGATACCATTTGATTGTGTCAGCAGAAACTGAGTTGGTTTGGGGTTAAACAACAACTACACTGAGTCTAAAAGCTACTGTGTAACATATTGTATAATATTCAAATACTTCACCATTTTTTTTTTTTTTTTTTCTTTTGCCTGGAGCTGTAGTGTAACATTCTCTTCTACTGAAGAATAGTTTTTCAGAGCTGCTCTTGTGTTTTCCTTTTCATAAAACAATTCATTTTAAATGATTTTCTCACTGTTCATTGTCATCATCATCATCATCATCACCACCACCACAATAATAATAGTTATAATAATGATAATAATAATAATAATGGTTATTATAATAATAATAATAGTTGTAGTAATGATAATAATAATGATCGTTTGAAATGTATGTTAGTGTTACAATACGGGAAACTTGAGGTTAGCATTCCAAGCAAATGTCATTCCATTGGTATTGATTAATAATAATTCATCTAAACCAAATTTAGACATATAGGATTATTTCTCTCATGTTTTGTATCCAATCGGTGTGTGTGTGTGGCTGTGGCATATCTTTTTTCATGTTTTAATCTAATAACATCATCAATCAAGTCTTCATTTTGAAACCCCACCACCCACCTCCTCCACTCTGTTTTTCCTCCATGCCACCTCTTAACACTTTCTGATTTTATATCCATGCAATGAGAAAATGAGGAAGCCTCTACATACTTGTTGGAACTGCAAGAAATAACAGCCAAAACAAAACAAAAAAGTCTGTCAAGCCACACTCTACTGTCTTGAAAAGAGAGGATCACATTGGATTGTGTAGACCAAGATACGCTATATTTGGTAGGATGGGATGGTCATGGATGAAACCTGTTTGATCATCGGTTTGCTTGGTCAGAAATGGTACATAATTTGAAAAACAAAAAATGGCTCATCATTATCATACATCTGCTTTCCATGCTGGTATGGGTTAGAAGAGTTTGACTTCTCAACATACATTTTGAAAAAGAACTTGACATTAATAATAAAGGAGTCTGTATTTAGTTATTCAAACAGTTAGAAATAACCAATTTTCCTTAAAAATCATACTTCATCTTCTTAAAGGAAGATGCTACCTATGGCTACATTAGATAATGAACTATTAGATACATTTTAAACCTTTAATAATTTTGGTAGTATATTATGGTTGCAAAACCAAATATAGCATCCCTACCAACAATTAATATGTGCATACCAGTTGCCAGGAGTGGACTTAATAGGTAAATTGGTCTGTCCAATAGTGTTACACTGCTATATTTGGTGGCTATTTAACTCTTTTGATACCAAACTGGCTGAAACTACCTCTGGCTCTGTAGTGCAAGTGTCTTGTTTTCATAAGTTTTGAATTAAAACCTTCCACCAAACCTTAGTCACAATTTATGTTTCTAACACTAGCTGAATGATAACTAAGTTATTTTACTAAATTCTTTGTTATATTTAAAATTAATTGAAAGAAACACAGAGCTTCTCAAAATAGATACAGTAACGAAAGAGTTAAGCAATGTGTTCATGGATGGTTAATGGGTTGGATGTGATACCAAAGAAGAAGTAATAATTCCTGAAATGTGCATTTACACTAATTATCTATTTTTCTATTTTCAGTTGCATTTTTTATGTATCTGTATTTATAAATGAAACTTTGTAACTTTCAATTCTGGCTCTAATTTCTGTTGAAAATCTGTAGAGATACACTTGAAAAATAAATATTAGATACATTGTACCTGAAAATAAAATGACTGGATGGGTGTGGTTGGAATGCTTTTGATCAAATATATGTTCAATGAAACTAACCTTGTACTAACAAAAACAACTAGATGGTATCCAAAATAAGTGGGAGAGATTGACACTATGTAAGATCCAAAGAAACTAAAATGTTTTTATGAAGCTGATACCATTAGTGATTTTTAAATTTTGGCTTTCACCACTTTATTGCAATGTATTAACATTCATTGAACTAAACACTCTCCAATATTTAGTTGTGTTCTTTTACATTCTCAGTTTAAATTTTGCCAATATTGCTTTTCCCCCCTTCTGGGGGTGAAATGGGCTCAATAAAATAAAGTACTAGTCCAATGTCAAGGACTTGTCTGTTCCCTCTTCCAAAACTTTGTGGTTATATAAGAAATCAATACTTTCCTGTATAAATCAAAACTGTTTTACCAAGCAAGTGTTAATTGAATTTCTACACGTTCACTCACAAGCATAGTTGTGTATGCATCAAATAGAATATTAGCAAAACGACAGATAATACTTAGCATTGATCTCTTTTGTAATTTTATTAGAATTAATTTCCATGAAGAATTGTTTTAAATAGTTATTTGCATTAGTGTTGATAGCTTTAAAGAATTAAATTTAACAATTTTCAATATAACTTGAATTGCATTTTTTCTTTTTTTGTTTTGCTTTTTAATGACGTGTGTCTAATATTAAATTTGGAATTTTTGCTTTTAAATGCTCAACAGACTGTGTAAAAAGAGTCTTATTTCAAATATTTTCTTTCACAGTTTGTGTGTGTTTCCTTTCATTTGTAAATATCCATGTCGGCATGGATTTTTCTTCTTGTCAAAATATCAATGCACAAACTTTCTTGATGATCTAAAGTACTTCTGTGGATAACCAAAATCGTATTAGATATCACATCTAATAAAAGGAAAAAAAACCCCAATTATATACACAAAAATATATTAATTCATATGAGAACAGCCATAGCTACATGATTAAGAAGTTTGTCTCACAACTATTGGTTGGTTTCAAGTTTAATTCCACAGCACAGTATCTTAGCCAAGTGTCTTCTGCTGCAGCCTCAGGTTGACCAATATCTTTATGGGTGGGATCAAATAAATTATAATGATCTCGATTATTGGGATCAGTTTGAGATCTAATTCCACTGCGAGTGCTATATTGTTTGTATGATGTGGAAAATATTCTATCAACATTGCCCAAAGGATTTTGGCATCAACTTCAAAATGCACTCTAAGCATGGTCCCTGCATCATCTGTTCTCTACCAGAATCATGTTCACATCACATCACAACACTAAGTCAGAACTATTTCACTTCAACTGGTCTTTTTCTCTTTGATGTCATGCCAAGACATAAGGGAAGAAGAAAAATAACCTCATAACATTCAAACGATTCCTAGACAAATACCTCCAATATATCCACGACAAACCACATATACCTGATGTTAACTTATCAGTTAATAAAAGCTGACAAAGTACACTCAGTTACAGAAATCAACAAAACTCCCGCTCTTCAAATTTTAGACCTTGTCTCTTATATTAAAAACAATTAAAAGGTTCAGGAAAATCATTAGAGTGATATTTCTTCTAAATGTTTAAGTTTTGTGTTCAAATCATGATGTGAACTTTGTCATTCATTTCTCCAGGGTGTTGATAAACTAAAACACTAATCAAATACTTAGGTCATTAGTATCAACTAACAGCCCTCAAATTGCTTGTCGTGTGCCCTAAATCCAAAACTTCACTGGGTAAAATGCTTAGTGGCATTTCTTCTGGCTCTTAACATTCTAAGTTCAAATACCATTGCGATCAACTTTAACTTTCTTTCTTTTAGGGATCAATAATATTAGGACCAGTCAAACACCAGGGTTGATGTAATTGACTTGCCCTGAAGACAAAATGCTTTGTATTCTGTGTTTATTTTGTCAACTCTTGAAGGATAAAAAAGGACTAGAAGCCTTCTAGTCTTTTTTTTATTTTTCAGGAGTCGACAAAATTAAAAATAAAAATTCAATAAAATATCGAGAATTTTCTGGATTCCTCCCTCAAATTCGAGGCCTTGTGTCTGCTAGAAACCAGCAACAATAGCAGCAGTGATATCTCTAACACTCTACTGAGAACAGTTTTTTTTTTTTGTGTTTTTGTCCACTCATATTCTATTTTCCAAGTTCTGTTAATCATCTCGCTTGCAGCTTTTCATTTAACTGTACTTAGTCCAGTCCATTGTAGAGTAAAAATAGAATATCTAAGTGATATCATTTGAAAGTAAAATTTGTTGACGGTCTCAGTCAACTAACTCATTGACATTGAAAACAATTTATTCACTAATTGAAATTTCCTTATTATCCATTTCAAAAGATTATTCTAATAATAAACTATAAATAAATAAATTAATTAATAATAATAATAATAATAATAATAATAATAATAATAATAATAATAATAATAATAATAATAATAATACACTGTAGTTTATGATCCCTCTTCCACTGTTTTATTTCCTCATCTATTCATTCCAAGATGTTTTTCATTTAACTTCTTTTACAGTCAGTGTATGTGACTGTATCAAAGACATTTTATAAAAAGAAAAATGTTGTTTTATGTCATATTTCAATTTTGTTTTTGGCACAAATTGTAGCAAATTAGATTCCTGTCAATGGACTGTTTTTTATTCATCTCTTGTATTTTGAAGGAAAATTTTGATTAACATACATCAGGAATAAGATTAAGCCATAGTTTATTATAAGGTTAAACCATAGCAACCTTCTGTGCCACCCTGAATCTCCCTGTCAACTACATTATGTGTATGGATGTCTTTGGAGTATTCAGCCACTTACATGTTAATTTCACGAGCAGGCTGTTCCATTATTGTAACCGACACTGTGCCAGTGGTTTTGTGTGTGTATTTTAGTGTGTAATTCTAGATACACTTAGTTTGACTAGCAAAACAGGATAGTCACAGCTAGCATGCCTTTTGATCTTAGGGCTTGCTTCATCAGAGAGTTTTGTCATGGCTACAATGATCATAAGTCTGTTTAATCAGAGCAGATCTACGTATAAAGTACAATTACAATCAATACACACAAAAGAACTTTGGAGGTGGCTTAATCTCTCAGATACACCACAAAGCAATATTAATAGTTGTTAGACTGAAGGAAATAATTAATAAAATACATTAATTCTGTTAACATTAACTTTGCTTAATAATTTACCGTATTTTCATATCATCATCATCATCATAATAATCATGCTGGTATGAGCTGAACAGCTTGACAGGATCCAATGAGTCTGAAGACTGCCTTGTGCTCCAGTGTCTGTTTTCGCTTGGTTTCTATGGCTGGATACCCTTCCTAATGCCAACCACTCTACAGAGTGTACAGGGTGCCTTTTATGTGCCTCCAGCACAAGTGAGATTACCATTTGGCTTGAAAGATTAAGATTCCCTTTATCTGAGTAGGGATATTAAGAATTATACATCAGTACTTATTCTGCTCTACTCAGATGAATGTGCAAAGTTAAAGTAGTTCATACAAGAGCCATATTAAGTTCTAAAGTTTGATTTCGGTAAATCCTGATATCATATTTGAGATCCATTCTAGTTTGAATATTGCCATTGCTTGTTTGAACCTTTTTAGCCTCTAGAAATTTTCTTGGAAAGGAACCATTATTAGTTACAGTTGTGTCGAAATAATTATAGCTCTCTGTTGCTCCAATCCTTTCTCATATTATGTAGCAATAAAGGCATTTGTTATTCTAGACTCTCATTATCTTGCTCCACACTCCACTCAGCTGTAAATGGGTTCCAGCAATAGACAACAAGTTAAACCTGCAACGGACTGTTGTAATCTCAGTTACTTATATGCTATGAAAAGTGGGTTCAGCTCCCTCCAGCCATATGAGTCCTAGGGATCAAGACAAAAACCCAACTCTGAGTTTACTTTAAAATAACCACACTACAATACGTGGTGGAATGTTTGCCATGGAGATTGTTTGTTTTGATTTGATAATCATTATCATCATCAACAACAAGAACAACAAGGCAGCAAGCTGATAAAATTGGTGGAATGCCAGACAAAATGCTTGACTGCATTTCACCCACCTTTACATTCTGAGTTCAAGTTCCACTGAGATTCACTTTGTCTTTTACCCTTTTAGGTTCCATAAAATAAGTACCAGTTGTGCACTGAGGTCGATGTAATCAGCTTAACCCCTCCTCACCCCAAAATTGCTGGCCTTGTGCCAAAATTTGAAACCATCATCATCATCATCATCATTCTAATCTTATTTTTTTGTTGTTTTTGTTTGAAAGAAAAGAAGATATTCATCCAGTAAAGATTTAGTACATGAATGAATATTTTATCACACATATCTCTATTTACTGTGATATAGACTAAAAATAACTGGATTCCATAAATAGCAGTATTTTGTCTCAATTCATGAAAGAAAAACTACTGAAATGAAAGATCTTTCAATTTCTTTACATAATAAGTTTCTCTTGATTTACATTTATTTTCAAAAATGACAAAAACCATTTACTTTTTTTTTTCTTTTCTTTTGTCTTTCTTTTAATGTCTTACTTCATTTAAAAAGTGCTTTTATCATTTTATCACAAATCTTTTATTTCATAAACGGAATTACTCTTGGGTACGAAACTAAAAATAGAAAATTGATTTAAACATATGTATTTGATACTTATTAATATCAGTTACACAGATATATGTTTATACAGAAGATGTTTTTAACGTCTGTATTGTTATGTTACACATCAGGTTTTTCTGCTTTATAACATATTTGAAAATGATTTACCTAACTACAACCAGATTTTTATGAAAGCTTCTTTTTATTCCATTAAGAAATTAATTTTGAAGAGTAGCTATTTTTAGACAGATTAGCAGTATTAACTGAAAGCTATTTATTTATATTTTTGTTGTTAGTACAATGTTTTAGATAACAACATCTTTAGAACTGCATTTGTATAGTCAAGAACCTTTTACGTAATAGATAGTTCACATCTACATTATATTGCAAATGCTGAGCTTTTCATAAAACCAATTATTAATAATAAACAAATTGATGCATTTCACTAAAACTTGTTTTCTAAAATTCAATTGTTCATCTTCCACAAGATGCACATTGACACTCCACCCACCCATAGATTTTTCATTATATTTCTCATACAATGACATGCTATAAAATTGACTTATATCTTTCAAATGATATACAAAATAATTCCTACCACTTTGAAGAGTTACAGCGAATCAGTGATTAAGAGTTCAATCCTTTATCAAATACAAGAGAGAAGTTTCAGGTAATATTGCATCACGTTTTTTTTAGAGGGAAAGCCAGTTTAGTTTAGTTTAGTTTTTTTTTTCCTGTCTTATAGCCAAGAGGAAAGCAGTGCTTGTGACCCTTTACAGGGTTTCCAAGATTAGTGGGTAGAAGGGAGGTGGGTATTCCCAAACTGGGAAAACCTTTGCCTAAATTTCTGCAACAGGGTGGATTTTACAGAAGGCACTCAAAATGCCACCTGGTGGTGCTAAGTCTGGCAAGAAGTTGAGTATGCCACCCAAGTAGGCTATGGCAGGATTTGAACTCACAGCACAAACATCTGGGACAAATACTGCAAGCTATCCACTCAGACATTTTTACAATTTTGTTAATCCACTGCTATAAAGTGGTACTTTTTTTTAATCAACCACAAAACGATGAATAACAAAGTTGACCTTGGAACATTATGTGCAAAACATATCTTGGTATATTTCTTATTAAACCTTTTTAATAAAAATCAGAAACGAATCAATTATTTTGTGTTTTTCTCTGTTTGGATAACCCACTTCAAAGATATATTTAAAAATTCTCTCTAGATATGTTTTTGAAGAAAATGTCATCTTTAAAGGGCAAAGGTTTTTTTTTTTTTTTTTCATGAAATAAAAATAGCAATTTATATTTTATTAAATGTTATCTTCAGCATATCAAGCCTTTCTATTTAGGGACATTCAACTTTTTATTCAATATTTAGAGACATTTCTCTCATTAAGGATTTATAAATAACCAATAATATTTCCACTCACTATGTATAAATACGCTTTGAAATAATGCAAATAGTTAATGAACAATGGCAAAGATAAAGGAGAACTTTATGAATTGAAATTAATCTGTTTCTTTTCTTTTATCTTAATAATTACAAATGTAATCTATTAAATTAATTTCAATTCATAAAGTTCTCCTTTGGTGTTGAGTCTGTTTTTTTACCTTTTTCTTTGGCATTTTGTTCTTTAGTTTCTTCAATGCAGCCACAACAAATGCCAGTTGGCAAATGGCTACCCTGCCAAATTTCCCTTTCAATACTCATCAGTAGGTTCCAGCAGCCAGTGCCAGCTAACTGTCACGTGACACAATCTAAGCTTCAGCTGACCAATGGAAAGGAAGGTTGCATAGTTTTCTCCCATGCCTTCTCTAGACCTACCTTTTCTGGGTACTTTTTTATGATACCAGTACTAGTAAGGTTGCCATACAACTTACAAGATTATCACTGGAAAACGTTTCAATAATATAAAACCTGACTGAGGTGAGTTTTGTTGGATAAAAACTTTGAAATTCTTTCTTGTTGTTTCGCCCTAGGTCATCTTTTAGTTAACCGACCAATATGCAAATATTTTCCTGCCATAACCAGCCAATCTATCATCAAACATAGTGTATAAAGTACCGTATTACTCAATATGTCCTTACTTTTCTAAGATGGTAGGCTTTGAAATGAAAGACATTTGGTTACTGTTTCTAGCAAGTCAGACAAACACATAGTTGGCACATTTGATGATTCAAAGTGAATACTTCTGTGTTAGACAATGAAAATATCCCATAAACCTTAATGATGATTTCATCGTCTTACAATCAATCAGGAATTAGCGTGTCTGGGGAAAACTATCCTAGTCTAATTTGTTGATTAGATATTAAATGTGTTATGACTTAATGAAGCGTTGATCACACAACTAACATCATGTCCTTCGCTTCATTCTCCTCCACAACACTGAAACAATGAAGTAATTATCAACAAGGGAATCACTTTGTGATCGCTTTATTTACTTGAGTAGCAATAAAGTCTCCTACAAATCACGTACTCTACCTAATGTAAAAAGAAAAGGACATATTAGATGGTATAGGCATGGTTGCGTGGTGATAAGTTTGCTTCTCAACCACATGGCTCTGGGTTCAGTCTCACTGCGTTGTCACCTTGGCCAAGGGTCTTCTACTGTAGCCTCGGGCCGACTAAATACCAGTTGAATACTGAGGTTGATGTAATCGACTAGTCCCACCCCTGACCCCACTTCCAACCCTGAAATTATTGACCTTGTGCCCAAATCTGAAGCCGTTTTCACTTTACTTTATTCCACTATTTAAACTTTACACACTTAGTACTTGCTGATGCGGACTGTTGCCAGTTTCCTCAGATTCTCTTATTAAAAAAAAAAAAATAGGTATCATATACTGACATAAAGGAGTTATTTGTTGGTTAGATAAGTGTGTATAATCTCTTCAAAAGAGTTCAAAAAGCAAACTTTTTTCCTCTTTTTTTACAAAAATCAATTTTTGCTACGTCAGCTAATTATGGAATATGAAGAATATTGTTTGTAACAAAATATAAAATAATGTAACAAATCGACACTATATTGAGTTTCGGGTTGATATTTTTAGCGATATGGATTTGATTGTATGGTTTGATTGAAAATATCAGCCTGTCTTTATTAAAATTAATCTATAATCTTGTTTCACTTGCCAGATAGAACTGCTTTATTCATATTGATAATCCCTTCAGTAATGAAAAAAATACTTATACATTTCTTCCTATAAATGTTAAGTTTCAATATCTCGGAAAAAATTACTTAGTGTTTGTTTTAAGGGTAAAATAATACAAAAAAATTATTGGATGAACGTTGTAGAAACCAATCATGATTAGATCTGGGCTACTAGAAAACATTTTAACAGGAACTGAATAAATAATGACATGTTAGCTTGAAATCAGTGATTGATTATATTTCTCTGGCTTTCATAGGAGTTGGACAATAGACAAATAGGATCATAATCTCATTGGCTAAATGCACTAGCTTTCATTAATACTGCAAATATTTCTTTAAGGCAACTCAGGATGGTCGTGTGATAGGATGCTCAACAAATAACTTAAAAGAGTATGGTAGATAAGGCTAGAATGAATTTTGTATATTGCTTTAAATGATTTTGTGTGTTACTGCTTGCTAAAGATCATGTGTGTATGTGAGTGTACACACATGCATATATGTGTATGTATGTATAAATATACATACATATGTATATATGTCTGTATGTGTATATATATATATATATATATATATATATATATACATACATACATATGTATATATATGTGTGTATATACATATATGTATATATTTATACATAATAATATTAATATATATATATGTGTATATACCAGAGTAAGCACATAAATGCAAAACAAGGTGTAAAAAAGAGTACTCAAATACCAGAGGTAGAGTAATATGCTTTATTAAAAAGCAGCAAAAATATCACAAAACAGTTACTCAGAGTTTCACATTCCCATTCGTTACATTGATCCCAGTGCTCAGCTGGTGCTTATATTATTGACCCTGAAAGGATTAAAAGCAAAGTTGACCTTGGTAGAATTCGAACTCAGAATGTAAAAATGGATGAAATGACGCTAAGCATTTTGCTTGGCATGCTAACAATTCTGCCAGCCAACCACCTTACTTGAAAATTTAATATTAATTTTCTATATTTTACTGGTTTGTCAACATTTGGGCAATAACTGAAAATTTTTAAAGTTATGCAATCAATCAGATAAACATTCAAATATTTACTTGTCGGTTATTGACTTTTTGCCTTTTTTCTCTCAAGTACATTATTTTTTTTTTTTTTCATCATACACAATTTCAATAAAAAAGGTATATCAATAGACAATCATCAATAGACAATTGACTCAAATATCATACAACGTTGGCTACATCTTTCTTTCTTTCAAATGCTTTTAGTATTTGGTAATCATTTTTATTTTTGTTTATTTATTTTTTTTATCTTGAGTGTAATATATCCATCAATATAAGACCATATTACTCTGCTGCAGTGTATTTCAGCTTGAAAATATCCAAAGCTGTCATAGTTAATGCATATTAAAAGAGAAATTTTGACGTAGCTCTTCGTGTAATAGAGTTAAGGTTGATAAGTGTTGTGTAAGATTTCTGAAGAAGGAAATACAAATTATATAAATATAATGTTGTATGAGGAATCACAAGTTCAGATTAAGGTTTTTACTCTGACCTCTTTATTCTCACATAATTTGCCAATCTTTACAGAACTGAATAAAAGCAATTTACTAGAAGTGGTTTAAACATAAATGAACTAGATTCCTTCAACTAAATTTATTGTTGCTAAAACTGAAGTAGAAATTTGTAGACATCTGTATAGTTCTATTTAATGTGAAAGCAAACCAACAAAAGAACCTCTGTATGGTTGTTGCATGAGCTAAAAACAACAGCCAAATCACCCTTAAATTCTATCATTTTAGCAAAGGGGGAGACTTTCGCTAGTGTAAACCTAGACAACTCTAAAAATAGATGGAATTTTCATAGCTAGAATGCCTCTGATCATGGCTCTACTCAGTCCACATTGACCTTAGGCTAAACCACAACTTTATGTGGAAATATTTTATTGTCTATGTAAAGATTTTGTCTAAAGCTTATGGGATTAAGTGTAGAGGGGGAAAATCAAGTCCAGTGATTTTAATTTAGAACTTCAAAAGCTAGTGGCTATTGTCGGCGTATGGAATTAAAGATAAGAAAGGAAGTACCAGGAGATTAATGTACATTAATTCTTGCTGGTTAATACTTTGAAGAGTAGAATAGATTAAAAGGGAGTTACTATAAGATGCACTTCCACAAAAGGTGGTTTCTACTGAGTTTTTGATATGATCAAGTGTAATGAGATACTGTAATGGAGATAATACAGAGAGGCTGGTGTATCTACTGGATTTGTTTGATTATCCTATCGTGCCTGTGGGCCCAAAGACAAAAAGTTCTTCAAAGTAGAATAGGCAGAGTAAGAACACAACTCAATTAAGCCAGCAGCTGCATTCATTTATTGGTTATAGTCATTGGCCTGGCCATTCTGGTGCAACATCTTCATATATATTAACCACTCATATTGGCCTCACTAATTTTTTTTTTGCTCTTATTCTACTGACATGAGAGGCTAAATTGGCTTCTAAAAACATAAAGGGATGCATTTCAACATAATTTACACTGATAAACACACACACACATCTTAACCAGTCCTCACTTGTGAAAGAGTATGATGGCTTGGTAACATGTACCATGCATGCTAATTGTTTGTGGTACCTTTTTAGACATGAACAAATATAGGTAGCCTCTTGACTCTTCCACTCTTTGTCTCTGTGGCATGTCCGGGATGTGACAGCTGGTATGAAATAGAGTTGCACCAGCAAACACTTGGCTGGCACTCATATATATATAATTAAGTAAACTGGAGCAACTTGAAATGAAGTACCTTGGTCAAGGGCACAACACACACTCTGAACCCAGAATTGAACACCTGGCTGTATGACCCTCTAACTACTAGGCCACTGGGGATTTCTGTATTGGTTCCTTCTACCAAAATTTCACTCACAAGGTTGTGATACTGCACCACGACCTCTTCCTGTGTCAACACAGACAATAAACAACCAGAAGCTAGGATAGAAGACACTTAGCCAATGTACCATTTAGTGGGATTGAAACTGATAGCATGGGATTGAAACAAAGCAGGAAACTTCTTCACTACATAATTTTACCTGCACCTCATCATCTTCATCATGACTTTTTAAGATAAATTGTGTCAGCTCATATATATATATATCTCAGTTATTACATATTACATGAATAATGAAAATTTTACAACTCCGAAAAAAAAAATATATATATATATATATATTTTTTTTTTAGAATAATATAAAAAGAAAAAAACGTCATCGAATGTTTTGAACCATGCTGCTTTCTTCTAGAATGTCTGTGAACCTGGTTCTTTGAATACTTATGTTTTGTTTTGTTTATTTGATTGTGTGTTCATTATTTTTATTTTTAACATATTAGGTAATGATGTTTTACATATTCTTTATTTTGGCTCACTTCCTTCATTGGTTTCAGAACTGTGAAATAACAAGTCAGACAGAATTTTTCTTTCTTTTTCTCTTTTTTGTTTCATTTCATTGCATTTTCTTTTCATTCATAACTGATCGTTTAGATTCATTGCTGATGGATTTTGAAGGCAGGAAGGGGTGTTTGCTGAACTGATTGATTTCATTGCTTTACTGAAATATCTTTTTTTGTTTTTTTTATAACTATATTCAATAATTTTGCTTCACATCTCACCCTGCTATTCCTCCCTCCCTCTCTCTCTCTCTCTCTCTCTCTCTCTCTCTCTCTCTCTCTCTCTCTCTCTCTCGCACACTTTCTCTCTCCCTCTTTCTCTCTCAGACAGCCTCTATGCATCACAGCTCAACCTGTTATAATTATCAGCCTAAGACCACCACCACCACCATCCCCAAAATGGATGCATTGGACAAAATAGTTAGGTTACAGGAGTGGCTCTGTGGTTAAGAAGTTTGCTTCACAACCATGTCATTTTGAGTTCAGTCCCACTGCACAACATTTGGGAAAAGGCCTTCTTCTACAACTCCAGCTCAACCAAAGCCTTGTGATTGGATTTCGTGAGCAGAAACTGTAGAAGTCTATTGTATATATGTATGTGTGTGTGTGTGTGTGTAAGTGCTTGTACTCCCCCAATTCTTGACAACCAGTGTTGGTTTGCTTATGTCCTTGTAACTGGGCAGTTCAACAAAAAAAAAAAAATGTCTGATAGAATAAGTATCAGACTTTAAAATTAAGTACTAGGATCAATTTGTTTGAATTAACCCTTTAAGGCAGTTCTCCAGCATACCTTCAGTAAAGTGAGTATGGTCTGACCATTAAGAAAAGATTGTTCTTAAGAAAATTCAGCAAACGCCAGAACCATGTGGTTGGGAAGCAAGCTTCTTACCACACAGACACATGAATATAGAAAACATATTTTTGAAGCTACAGTATTGAACAGTTAATTAATTTTCTTCCTTACTTAATTCAATGTTTCATTGACTTAGTATTTAATTGAATACAATAATAATTGAAATATCAGAAAATCAAGTTAGAGTTTCTATATTGAGAACAACTGTGATTTCACTTCATTTCATTTCATAAGTTCAAAATATAAGTTCTAACACCCACGAGAAAGGCATCAATGTTCATCAATCTCGCTTCCCCCTTCTGTATAAATTCAAGGCTTTATTTTATGACGTCTTCTTTATTACAGCGACAAAAGCTTTTATTTATTAAATTATTTATTTATAATTTTCTCTTTATTTCTTGAAAACAATATGATTTAGGTCAGAATCTATGATTTTCCTTTTTCTTTTAATATTTTCATGATTGCAGTGTGTGTAATATAAATTTAATGTTTTATTTTATTTGTTTTTCTTTCAGAAAAATATGCGATGCAAGCCGACTTTTAGGGAAGCTGGCGTTCGAAACTATCGAGAGGTAATTAAAATTTAATTAAATTTTCCATCACAGTTTTAATTTGTTCAAGGATTTTGGGCAAACTTGATTGAAATTTAATAACCATATTTGTAACACTTGACTGTGAAAGTCAATGAAGTAATAAAAGAATATGCTTTGATTTTTCTCAGAAAGGCATGCAGGTATAGCCATGTCATTACCAAATTCCTTTTGCAGTCCTTTGTGTTTGGAATGGTGCATCACTATTTACATGCATCTCTAACTATAAACACACAGTTGTACATGTATGTGTGTGAGTGTGTATGTAAGTAGGTGTATGTGTGTGTCTTTCATTTTATACTGCTTTTCTTTCATACTACACCATTTTTAAAATTCCATTTTACTTATTTTAGTCATTGGGCTGCAGCCATGCTGGAGCAACACTTTTAAGGGTGTAGTTGATCAAACTGACTCCAGTAATCGTATTTTTTATTCTGCCAGTTTCTTTTATCAGAACCGTTAAGTTACAGAAACATAAACAAACCATCACCTGTTGTCAACAGTGGTGTAGGATAAACACAACGACATGCATGTAGAGGCATACATATATGATGGGCTTCTTTCAGTTTCCATCTGCCAAATCCACTCACAAGGACTTGATTGGCCCTGGGCTATATTAGAAGACACAGTGGGAATGATTATTAAATAGATTTATCTTTTACATGTTTTAGTCATAATACTGTGGCCATGCTGGGACACTGCCTTGAAGAATTTTTAGCAGAATGAACTATCCCCAGTATTTTTCTTTTTTTTTTTTTGTAAGTCTGGTACATATTCTGTTGGTCCCTTTTGCAAAACAAGTTAGTCACAGGGACGTAAACACACCAACACCAGTTGTTGAGCAATGGTGGGGGGGACAAATACAGACACAATGACACACACACACACACATGCACATACACAGATATATATATATATATATATATATATATA
>NC_068998.1:51914667-51951565 GCF_001194135.2 Octopus bimaculoides
ATTGGTATGTTTATTTTTTTATATATTATTTTCTTCATTTTGTACTTCTTTGTAAAAAACATTTTCATTCTCCCTCTTCTTGAAAATTTGCTAGAAATTTTTATTAAAATATGCTTCCAGTTTAGCATTCTGCCTTATTATTATTCTTCATTTTCCTATTATTTCTCCACGTGCGGTTAACACAACCCTACTATTTACTGACTTATATATATATATACATATATTGGGATTCTTTCAGTTTCTGTCTACCAAATCCACCCACAGGCCTGAGATTATAGTAGAAGACATTTGCCCAGGGTACCACGCAGACTGAACCCTGAACCACATGGTTGGGAAGTAAGCTTCTTAGCGCACAGCCAGTGTGTGCTAAATTTCAAGTTGATTATCACCAAAGTAAAATGATGTTACATTCTTGCATTTGGCTGTTTGTGTCTTTATCATTGCGTGCATATATGAGTGTTTGTGTATACACTTATCTCTGCGTGTGTGCGTGTGTTTTGGTCTCCTTGATAAGAGCTGATGGAGACAGTGGAGACAACTGTGATAACTATAATGATTCCTTCAGTTTATTTAGATAAATTATTTTTCATGTTTATTTTCTTGCTTTCTTATATTGTTTAACCCAAACTTTATATATAAATTAGGTGAATGTAAATTTACATTCTAACATTAATGGCAGTGTGCATATGTGTGTGTGTATTTCAGAGTAAATCGTAGTATTTTCATTGGTTGAAGAAACATTGACGTAAAACCAGTTTTGCTTCCTGGTTGTTTCACACCTGCCCTGCACAAAAGAATGATTCTGGGGGTATCATATATTTCATTAGTCATATGGCCTATCTATAAGAACCTATATCATATTATTTGCATTACTCTCTTTCTCTCTCTTTCTCTCTTTACATCTCCCTCCCTCTCTCTCTCTCTCTTTTTCTCACCCACCTCTCATTATTAGGACTATATATGAAACTGTATCAAACCATTTTTGTACTGCCAGGCATCTCATTTTCTGGTCACTTGTATTGTCACCCATCATTTACACCTTCCTTTGTCCATCATTTCCCCCTTCTCTTATTTTTGTCCTAATAACACTGTCTCTACCATCATACTCTGACTTTTTTTCTTTTATCACCTCTCTCTCTCTCTCTCTCTCTCTTCTTCTTCTCCTCCTCAATCTCATCTGAGAAAACGTAGACGTCTTGAGGTACCGAATACTCTCTACATTTACAGTGTACAAGGCTTTGTATGAAAGCAGGGGCTACCAATAAAAACTGATTCAGACTGTGACGACCTGTCCAACTCATACCAGTACGGAAAGCAGATGATGATGAGGAAGATTAAGATACACACACACACGTGTGTGTGTGTGTGTGTGTGTGTGTGTGTGTGTGGCCATTGCTACGTTTATGTTAATTATGTTGTTTCTTTTATGCCGAAATATGACTTTACAATTCAATAGAAACCAATAGAGTAAATTCCAGGCTGACAGTCATATTGAAGTTGATATGATCAACCAAGGACATTGAAGTAGTGCTCCAGTGTGGCCACAACCCAATGAATGAAACCAGAGTGAAAGAGTAAAAGAGACAAGGGTTGTCTTATGGAAATAGAGAATATAAGTATGATCACAGTTTGGAATTATGGTGTTGAGGATGTAATGTTGTGAATGTGGATGGGAAAAAATGAGATTCAGGTCAAACTTGGAGATATAATTTATCCACCTACGTGTCACATTGACTTTAGAAAACTAATTAGCTGATTAGTTTCTGATTAAGTGGAGCAGATAATTAATGACTTATGACTGTTTAAGAAGAAATATAAGTGAAGACCTGTATGAAAAAAAGGTGAAAAGGTGATGAGCAGTTATCGAAAAATTATCTAAATTGGAATTTACTGTTCACACCAATGAGAGAATGAACGAGTCAAATAGTCAACTGAAATAAAATATTGAAGTTAAAAGATATTTTTGGTTAAGGGTTAAATTTTGTAGACAGGTCAACATTCTAACTAGATATGATAGATAGTAGACATATGTTTCACTATTCCAAGAATGGTTTTTTTTTATCCATGATGCAAGCAGCCACTCTAGTATAAGTGGTATGATAAAATACATTCAGTACATGGTTGATGGTGAGAAAGGCATCCAATTGTGAAAAAAGAAAATGAAAGAAAAACAGGTCAAAAAACAAGATGTTCTTGTTAGCAATGTTTTTTTTTTTCTTTTTCTCTCTGTTGTTGTGACAAAGGATGATGACAAGCGTTGATATGCAGATATCAAATGATGATGATGATGATGATGATATAAACAATCTGCTGCAACTTGAAAAAAAAAAAAAAACCCAAAATAGTCATGAAAAAAATAGACACAGTCATTAATTATACAGATCAGTTGATAGAATTGGAGTTATGAGCTAGAAATCTGAGAATCTAGTGTTTCAAATATGCTATTGATGTGTACTGATGACCGAAGACAAACTGGAAAAAATGTTTAGCAAAGTAAAGCATTTTGTGATTTTTTTGCTTAAGCCCAAGACCTCCTATACTTATACGAGAAATAAAAGAAGAAAGTTTTGGTGTCCATAAAATTCTCTGTTTATTATGAACATGTGTGAAATTGCTTCAACTATCAAATGAAATTGTTTTTGACTTTCTAAGCATGGTTCTTTCTGTGTTTTATTCAAAAGCAGTAATGGGGAACCGTTTTTTCCCTTATTATCCATAATCTTCTTCCTCCACAATTTCTGCCAACTTGGATCTCCTAACACTTCTTTTTCCATCTCTTATAATCCAAGTGTGGAGGTGCAATGGCCCAGTGGTTAGGGCAGTGGACTCACGGTCATAGGATCACGGTTTCGATTCCCAGACCAGGTATTGTGAGTGTTTATTGAGCGAAAACACCTAAAGCTTCACAAGGCTCCAGCAGGGGTGGTAGCAAACCCTGCTGTATTCTTTCACCACAACTTTCTCTCACTCTTTCTTCCTGTTTCTGTTGTACCTGTATTTCAAAGGGCCAGCCCTGTCACACTCTGTGTCACACTGAATCTCCCCGAGAACTATGTTAAGTGTTCACGTGTCTGTGGAGTGCTCAGCCACTTGCACATTAATTTCACAAGCAGGCTGTTCTGTTGATCGGATCAACTGGAACCCTCATCGTCGTAATCGATGAAGTGCCACATGCATTATATGTCTATACCAATGAAATCATCTCTCAATAACTATTAACGCTGTACCACAATGCAAATCACTGGACATAAGGACAAGGAACTGCAACTCCCATGTTTATGCTGTGTCAATTGCCCTATGTCTACCGTGTCTACCATTAGATCTCACACATTAGACAACGAAGGAGGGAATCTATTTGAATCCACTCACTCTGCTAGAAATAGCAGCAAAATCTCTCTCTCAAATCACATAGCCAATACTTTTTCAAAATAAAGTACAAAATAGATATGTTGTCTACAAAATAAGACAAAGGTAGGATTGTCATTGTTAGACACCTTCACGCCTCAGTCAACTGCAGGTTGACCTGGGGTTTAAAAGAAAAGCAAGAATAAACCGGACAATGAAGAGAAATGCAATTTGCTCAGACTGCTAAGTCAGTGTGCAGTGTGAACTTATCATGGTTACAGTATAGTATAATAACTGAACCTGTGGATCATTTAGTCATTTCACTAAATGCCAAAAGCTTTCTCATATAAAACCAACTGGGAATGTACAATAACAACAATGTTAACAGTTTTAAACTATAGACTAATGGTGTTTTCTTTTACATAAGTGTTAAAAACACCACTGTAGTTAAAGGGTTTTATTCAGTAGAGAAATGACGTTTCACAGTTATTTTTTTTCAGCTTGAATAACCAATTATTTTGCAGGTAAATGTTTTCTCTGTGCATCATAGAAATATTGAATTATCCCATCCTGGTTACAGTCTCTGCACAAATGAAAGTTCACTTCAGTTGTTGACTTGGGTTACTCAGGTGATTTAACTGGTGTTTGTTGTAAGGTCAAAGAGGTTAATGTATTTTTAAATAACTAGAAGTTTGGCAATTCCTGTTCTGGCTAAACAATATGGAATCCATCAAATGTGGGAAATTTGCGTCTCAGAAATTCAATTTGAAATAAATTGAGAGAATCAAAAATGACCACAAAATGGAAATTAATTTTCTATGAATTTACAAGAATTCACCAATGCGAAATTGGTAAATTATGCATTTCTATATTTAGATTGATATATAAACCTGTGAATGAATTCTTTCTGAAGAATTATTAAGTTGATCACCTATGGATGTTTAGAAGTTTTGAAACTTGTTACAGGCAAAGAATGTTACAGACATTCACCCTCTGGATTTTCCCTACCCTTTTCATTTCTACGTTTGTTGACCTGCAGCAATTTAAATGGAACATTCCAGGGATCAACCTCACAAGTCTCAAAGACCCTACAAAGGTCATATGCAAACCCCTTTCCTCCACTCTAAGCAAGTAATACTAAATTTATAGGCATGACTGTGTGATAAGAAGTTTGCTTCCCAGTCACAATGTTCTGGGTTCAGTCCCACTGTATGGCACCTTGGGCTGACCAATGACTTCTGAGTGGATTTGATTGACAAAAACTGAAAGAAGCCCATTGTGTGTGTGTGTTTATCCCCCAGCCAATGCTTCACAGCCAGTGTTAGTGTATTTACATTCCCATAACTTAACAGTTTGGCAAGAGACCAATAGAATAAGCACCAGGTTTAAGAAAAAAAAGAAGTATTGGTGTCAATTCGTTTGACTACAATTTCTTCAAGGTGGTGCCCCAGCATGGCTGCATTTTAATTTCCGAAACAAGGGCGGGATAAAAAAAAAGCCATCTTCTTCATTCCCTGTAAGTGATATTTATAGAATTTAACAAGGAATTTTTCAGAAATGGAAAGCTTTGTCCTCTGTCTTTTCGAAGTTGTCCACCATACTTTTATTTTTGCCATAAATAATAGATAGATGGAAACTGCCTGATATTTCTGACTAAAGAAAGACAACAGACTTAGCTTTCAGCCAGAACCCTCCTATATATGATAGCAAATGTTCAACAAAAGTCCCCAGGTTTACAATTTTCACGTATTTAAACAAGTGTGTGAGAGAACAGTTTCAGTATATTCTCGTACATCTCAGATACAATTAGCTGGCCAGGACATACCCTAAACTAGCAGTACCTCCTGACAGTCCTGCCACACTGAAGAATTTAAGAAATTAAATATCTAACTATTTGAGATGAATGGTTGTTATTAAGATTTATTAGCATCACTTTACGATATTATGTAGGCAGTTTAAGTGTCTGGTAAGTTTCTGAGACCAGTTTAGTTGTATAAAACTTTTACGTATGGAAGTTTTAACTCTTGTAACGACACACATATATACATTAGTTGCTGCATATATCTCCTGTAATTATGTTTAATTTCATAGGAAAAATAAGCACACATATATTTACGATAACTCTCTTATCTGAAGCAATGCAACAATTATACATATTACTAATGTAATCTAAAATTCAATTAATTTCCAATATCATTTTCAAGAAATTTTGGCAATGATTAATGATGTTTCGTTAATATATCGAAGTGTTTCCACTCAATATATTGAACATCTGATGTTATACAGATCCTTCGATCAAATTATATGTGTAAAGATACTTGCTTTCGTCTGATTTTAAACATCAATGCTTTCTTTATTTGCTGTAGCTTGTCGTAAGTAATATTATGCTTTGAATATTAAGTACTTGAGATTGTTGAAAGACAATAGACTTTTATACTCTGTTGTACAAGGTCTGTACATGCAGAGTGCAAAATTACAGCTGTGACACAATTGTACTATTTTACGAGTTTCAAGTAGTGAGCTGGTAGAATCGTTAGCACATTAGGCAAAATACTTAGTGGCCCGTCCTTTGTCTGTACATTCTGAGTTCAAATTCTGTTGAGGTTGACTTTGCCTTTCATCTTTATAAGGTCGATAAAATAAGTACCAGTTGAACACTGGGGTCGATGTAATTAACCCTACTGCCTCCCCCCAAAATACTGGCATTGTGCCAACATTTCAAAACAATATTTTATGGGTTTGCTGTGAGTCTTAAAATTCCTCACATATATTTTTTTATCGCTGCTGTGTTCGGAGTTCAATTTCCGCCAAGGTCAACTTTGCCTTTCATCCTTTGGGGGTCGATAAATTAAGTACCAATGAAACACTGGGGTTGATGTAATCGACTAGTGCTCGCCCCCATGCAGCTTCTTTTTAAGATAATAAAATGTAAGTTTGAGGGAGTTTGGACTGTTGTTTCAAGCAACTTGACTGACTCTGATAGTGAATGCTATTAACGTTGTTGTTGTTGTTATAGATTTCATCAAACTCAAGATCCATTTTTTTTTCCCCAGTTTTTTCTGTGCTTATGTACTTTACTTGAATGGAAGCCAATTCTGCATATATCTGCCATATAAAATTTACTTCAGAATTGATTGAAGTGTTATTCTTCTTTGGCAGTTTAGAAGAGATTTAAAGAATATTCATGAGGTTAGACTCACAGACTGGCTTAACTCTTTTATCACTTCAGACTGGCAGCCAACTTCAGGGGGCTGTAATCTTGTCAGCACTAGAAACCAAAATATCATCTGAGTTATTTTTAATGTCAAGATAATTGTGATTAGTAGAGATTCAGAACTTTTCTGACAATTTTTTATATTTATTTATTTTTCTCAGTGGTTTGATGATTTTTATATTTTGGGCAGCATACTTCAAGGTTTATGGTAGGTACATGTGATGAGATGAGAGAGAAAATTATTTTTAAAGTATTGAATAAATCTCTTAGTAATTTGATTCCAAAGCCGTGTTAGTCCTGCACTGAAATAGTTCACTTAAAAGTATTCATGTCTGTCAATTTTACACCACCACCGATGGACCAGATTCCAGGTGTATTCCCTTCTTTATTCTCTACTGGTTTCAGGCACCTGATGCAGTTATGCTGTGGCACTTCCTTGTATAGGGAATCTGTACACCCCCGTGATTGGCTAAGTGAACTCTACCAGTTAGTATAAATGAGCATGCACAGAACAGTCTGAGAAGAGTGTCATATGTGCAGTCATATATTGTACAGGTCGTAGGAATTATTGAATAAAGATATTGGGGAATCCTTGTTGGATATACACAGTTGGAGAGTAATAAGAGAGCACAGGAACGTTTAATATTATAACAGTTCAGATATAACAGTGACAACATCATATCACTTCCAAAACATGATTTTGGGTTAAGTTCTGCCATGTGGTCCCTTGGGGTACTTTGAACAAGTGTCTTTTATTACAGCTTTGGGTTGACAAAACTTTTGGGAGTGGATTCGTTTGGTGGAAACTGAAAAAAGCCCATCGTATATATGCGTGCATGTGTTTGGTTGTTTCTTTGTTTTGACATTGTGTGATAATTGAAAGCAGGCATCATCATCATCATCCTCATACAAGCAGTGTCATTCATTCCTAATCTTCCATAAAACCATAGTCTTTGGAACTTCTGCCATTCTTGGAAACAGGTGAAGGTTGGTGACAGGAAGGGCATTGAACTTGGAAAATCTGTTTCAACAAATTCTATTTGACCCATGCAAGCATGAAGAAACGGACATCAAAATGAGGGTAATGATATCAACCTCTGTCGTTATTTCAGTTTGATACTTATTGCAATTATCTCTGTTCATTGAGCTGCTAAATTACCTTTTTAATATAAAGGGAGAGGCAGCATGACACATCAGTCCACATGCACACAGCATTTGATGGGTTTCTGCGCAGTTCTGTGTTACAAGTTCCATTCTCAAGGCATTGCCAATACATGATAATTGTAGAAGGCGCTTACAATTCTATGCAGTAGGATTGAACTCAGAACCACAGAGTTGCAAAGTAACATTCTTAATGACACAGCCTTTACCTGTGCCTTCTCCAAATTTCTTTTGTCTCCTCACAAAAAGCATTATTGGCAGAGATTCACAACATGAAACTGAGAATCTGCCAAAAATCATGAGAAACAACAATTCCTTGTGTAGCAGCATTGTGAGATGATCTCAACTGTGACCACTTGAAGAGGAAGTTTTATGGCTGCTATGTCTAGAAGCCTATTCAACCACATAAAAGCTCCCTGTTTCCCTTGGTAATTTATTATAATATAATATAGAAATGGAGTTTATTGCTGAAAGTAATTTCAGTATTTTCCAGCATTTGGTTTGTTCCTTTCATATCTGTCATCTGACACAATTGAAAGTGCAACCCTGCTGTGGTCGATGTTTATCTCAAAGACAAACCTGATTTAACACATTTATGATCAATGGCATTCAAACTGCTGCCATCCCAGGTATTTTTTTGTTTTTCTTTCATTAATCCATCTCCATCTACAACATCTGGTATGTCCTTTCTTTTATTGTAAAGACTGTGGGGTGTAATATGGCTGCTATTTTTAGCAGTTTGAGCAACCATGTAGACGTTCATTGATTGTTGTTGTAGAAACTGCTGCTGTTGCTCAAACTACTGTTCTGAAGTTACAAATGATTGAACAACTCAATATAAGAAAAATAAAAGTTATATATGAGTTTAATTCAAATCAGCTTCTAAAAGAAACATCAATAAACCAGCATCTATTGGGAAAAGCTATCGATAAGCAATGGTCTATGGAATGATTAAAAGCTATATTGCAGTATAATGATGAAAATTTCAAAAGCACCGACCATAGCAATATTAACACCATAATAAAGTCTTCTGACTTATGTTATTAATATTATTTTCCTGCTATTGGATTCTTAGACTAGATTTAACAACATATAACTTTTACTTCACTGATCTTCACTTTAAATGTTACCTGTCACTAAGCAGTTTCTCACACTTGTTGATTTTTAAGACTCATTTATTATAGTTAATTGTATCTCTTGACGCACTTCCTTTTCTTAAACCTAATACTTATATTTACTATGCTCTATCACTTAGCTTCACCTTTTTGCATACCAAACCCACCCAAGACAGCTACTGGTTACATGATACAAGCTTCCTGTTTTAAAGTGATCTAAATTAAAACCGTCCATCAAAATTCCATGCTAACTCATGTTCCAAGCACCAGAGATGTTTTATTAAATTCCTCATAAATTTCAAGCTTAGTTGAAACAAAGGCAGTATATTTTAACGGAAGTATGGTGAGCAAAGGGTTCATACACTTCTCCATGTATTTCTAGGGAGTTAGGACTTAGCCAAAGGAAGAAGAGTATCACTCATTATCCTCTGCAGAGCCTTTGTGACTAACGATGGTCATAGAGAAGTGAGGCACAAAGCTATCATCAGATTGACACGGTCTGCCTAGAATGTTTCCAACTGACTGGATTTTGCTAAAGGTATCCAATACAAGTTGGTGGTGTTAAACCAAGTAGCAGATTAAGTGGTATCTTCTCATTATATTTCTATTCATCCTCCTCTGTTGAGCTAGCAACTGTCTTTGCTAGCTGATCAGTTTCCTGTGTCATCATCATCATCCTAACATCCACTTTTCTATGCTTGCATGGGTTGGATGGAATCTATTAATGTAGATTTTCTATGACCGGATGCCTCCTGCTACCAACCCTCACTTCTTTCCAAGCGAGGTAATATTTTTTTCGTGACCAGACATATTCTCACAGGATATTGGAAATAAATGACATTCATTTATAACAATCACATGATGTCAAGACAAAGAGACACAAACATACACACACACATGTGCATGTACACACACACACATAGCTTTCAGTTTCCATGTATTAAATCCATTCACAAGGCTTTGGTCTGTCTGAATCTGTAGTAAAAACACCCCAAGTGCCACATTGTAGGACTCAACCTGAGACCACTTAACCACACAGCCATCCCTGCACCATACAATATTATATTTCATAGACTTGTCACACATAAATCTCTAAAACCATTTCTTATTTCAAAATGATTTAAAATTGTTTGAGATAGTTTTCTTTCTTTCTTCTTTTGCTTCCTTCCAAGTTAAAACTTTTATCATTTAATCTTTCATTAGAAGTGAAAGATGACTTATTACTATAATTTTTACCTGTCTCTTTGAAATGTTGTTGGTTTATCAAAGTTACCAATCATTTCTTATTCATTATTTTAGTTTCTTTTATTGTATTCTATTGACTTAACACCAACTTCCACTTTTGCTGCTGCTGCTATCTGCAAGTTTCTCGACTAAGTCTTTTAAGAGTCTCTGCTTGGTCTCCTTTGTCTTGTTTATTTTGTTTATATCATAGGCAAACTACAACAAATCTGCATCCAATTCAGAGGAAATGTGATTTCATCATCATCATCATTTAACGTCCATTGTCCTTGCTGGCATGGGTTGGACAGTTTCACCAGGGCTGGCAAACTGGGGAGCTGCACCAGGTTCCAGTCTGATTGGACATGGTTTCTATGGTTGGATGCCCTTCACCAACCACTTTACAGAGTATGCTGTCACATTGTGATATGGTGCCACATGGTGTCACAGAGGCACTTTCACGTGGATTTTATGTGACACAGCAATAATATGCCATGAAAACTAGTTCACTTACCTTACAATTTGCTTTACACACACACACACACACACAAATTTCAAAAAATGAGAATGAGTGCATTGGTGGATAAATATTCTTTACTTGAGAGTTAACAAGGCTACCAATGGTTTCATGCAGAAAGAACTCTCCCAACAATTATCAAGCCTACCACATGGATCATTGGTACTCATCTTCCAGCATTCCCACAAATAAAGTGTATATATTTAGAGTGTACAGTAAATAGAAGTTTGAAAACAAAAGGTAAAACACTTAGCAGGTATTGTTAGAAAATGTCCTTCTAAAAGCTATTAGTTACTTGTCAGTTATAATCTTTATCAAAGTCGAAGCACTGTGAACCAAATGAAAAGCAAAAATGAAAAATGAAAACTTGATAAAATCGGGCTGCAACAGAAACGGACAGAGTCAGTTCATTGCATGTTGCATTTTCAGGATGAATGAATAAAGGAGCATTTCTCATCGGCATGGAAATGCTTTTGTTTAAATTCCAGCGGGGCCAGTGACAAGAAGAAAACAATTATTGGGTGGACACTGAGCAGAAAGTTATTAAATTATGGTTAAATATTTAAATATTAAACATCTTTTCAGTGGTTTATTTAATTAAAATAAACATCAATCTTTAGATTTCTGATTATGTTAAATCAAGTGTAGAAAATAAATAACATCATAGCACAGAAGACGATTGTAGTTGTGATTTATTTCATACAGAATGACTTAGGGATTTACAATTCAAATTATAATTCTCTTTCTTTTTCTTTAAATATGATTTTTATACAAGATTTGTTGAGATGACAGTTAAATGTCATTCTGGATAAATTTTGAATTATTTTTGCATTTTATAATTCCACAAGAATCAACTTTGTTCTTTCCTGGTTTATTAAAATACTAGGATTTAATCAGTTGACTATAAACATTAAAAAAAAAAAATTTTTTTTAAAGTGTGTTCTTGGTCTAATCAAATGAATTAGAGTAAATTATGATGTTTGAGTCAAAGAAAAGAAAAACTTATATTTTGGTGACTTAATTCAGTGTTTGAATTTTTGATATAACTAGAGATGTGCGTTCTCAGATTTGTATAATACTTATAAAAATAGATCAACCTAACTGTGGTTTTCAACTTTTGTATTAAGCACATTTCTTGGTTGATTATTCCTTTTAATCAAATGTTTGTGCGTGTGTGTGCATGTGTGCACTCATGTGTGTATCTGTATACTCTCACCACCAACTACAACTCCCTCCATCTCTCTTATCTCTCTCTCTCATAGTAATACCTGAATAATGGGAAACGACACAGATATGTTGGTGTCTGATACTTCCCCCCACTCCTCACCCTCTCTCTTTTTCCCCAGCAAATCTGTAGCTGCCATTAATGTCTCTCTCTATAACAAAACCTAATTAACAAGGAATTGCATCAGATCTAATACACACTCCCCTCTTCCACCCTCCACTTCTTCAGATATCCATCATATTCTTGACTAATCATCGCACACTTTCTTTTACCTGCTAATCTTCCTGTCCAATTCTACCAGCCACTGATGCCTCTCTCCCAAGTCACTCATTGACGTCCAAAACATTATTATCACCATCCATTTTTATGATTATCCACCTCTCTCTCTCTCTCTCTCTCTCTCTCTCATTACTCCTAGCATTGCCTCTCCTAACCGTCACCCTCTTCAAGCTCCTACTTCATTACCATTTTCCACCCCATTTTATCTTCAGCAATCATACTCCCTTCTACCAATTTCTTATTCATGTTGGCCTACATGAATGGAGACAGTATTCAGTAGTGACAGTCCTGCTTTGTCCTTTTTAAAGACAAATAACCTCCCTAGTGTTGGTGCCACAATAAAATGCTCTCTGCACACTGTGTACAGTGATTAGAGAATTAATGGAGCCAGCACAGGGTTGAGAGGATCCTCGGTCTTGTATTATTGAGAATATTGTTGGTTTTATGAGAAAATGTTCCCAGTACATTCTATACAGTGGCTGATGTGAGCAATGGTATAGCTTGAGTTGTTTGTCTTTCCTTTGAGTAAAAATCAACTGTGTGGAAAAGAGTGACTTGCATGTATGAGTAACTGCTAGTTTTCCTCAAACAAATCTCACCCGGGTTTGTGGAAGCATGTGCAAATGCATAGTAAACCTTGACTAATGGAGGCCCTACTTGAAGGCAGTATGCAATTATGGCCAAATTCCAGTGGCTCAAACCTGTAAAAAGATACACATGACTATATTCCCTTGCCATCTTGATACCTTCAAACATACTTTCATAATCTCCTTTCGAATAACTTTATAACTAATTTATTAATAATGCAATTTCCAGGACACCATGCATCATATGCTGTAAATCTTTTATGCTAAAGAATGTTACTCAATGTCGCATGCTGTTTAAGCTTGTTTGAAGAGTTGCCATATCATATAGAATATATGAGATCCTTTCTTCAGAATTATAGTATCAGTGTTTATCAGATAAAGTTCAAAGAATCTATGTTAAATGACAGTGACAGCTATCAAGTTTTCAAATAAATTTTGAAGAAAATTTCCATCATTCATATTAATGTGTAGAAAGCAGATGTGTGGCTAATGAATGGCATAGCAACGTTAGCAGTCAGTCACAGCAAGGAGTAGAAAGTCTTCAGTGATGTAATTCAAATAGTAATATGTGTTTACATACTTAGAACCACATGAACATATATATGAAACATAATTTCTTGGAGAGGAAAATATGTTACTTGATAAAGCTACTGGAAATATTTTTCTCTTTCTTTTCTCAACATGTCTTTTTTCTTTTTATTTCTCTTAACAAAAGAAATTTTTCAGAATTAGTTTAAACTGCTGATTAGAAATGGAACAGCAATGCATTATCATATTTCTGCAAAGAGCAGAAGAGTGGTTTAATCATAAGAGTTAATCTAGGCTGCCATTTGAAACTTGAAATTCAAAAATGTTCATTTTATTGAAAACTTATTTATTTAAAGAAAATAAATGTTGTAAGTAATGCTTATAGATTAGCATGTTGTTTTGTTGCATTCTTGCTTAATACTTTTAAATTACTTATAAATTTCTAAAAATTTCATAATTATAAGTATGACTTGGTCTTAGAGCTAGAAATATAACAGCAGCTTTTTTTTTCTGTGTGTGTGTGTGTGTGTATGTGTCGAAAAGTGTGCTTGAGAAGACTTGTCAAGCCAAGTGAAATCGTAGTTGTTGCCAATGCTGATGTCACGTAACTGACACATAAAAGGCACCCATTACATTCTTGGAGTGGTTGGTGTGAGGAAGAGCATCCAGCTGTAGAAACCATGCCAAATCAGATTAGAACCTGATACGGCTTACCAGTTTCAGTTAAACTGTCTAACCCATGAGAGCATGGAAAGCAGATGCTAAACAAGGATGATAATGATGTGTGGTAAGTAGCTTGCTAACCAACCACATGGTTCCTGGTTCAGTCCCACTGCGTGACACCTTGAGCAAGTGTCTCTTACTATAGCCTTGGGCTGACCAAAGCCTTGTGAATGGATTTGGTAAATGGAAACTGAAAGAAGCCTGTCGTATGTGTGTGTTTATTGTCTGTGTTTGCCCCCCACCTTCCAACATCACTTGACAACCGATGTTGGTGTGTTTATGTCCCTGTAACTTAGCAGTTCAGCGGTGAGTTACTTTTAATAAATTGAATATTAAAAAAAAAAAAAAATCAACCTGAACTTAAAAAATGAAAATGTTTGTAAAAACAAGGTTGGCAGTCAGGAAAATGATAATCTTGAGGCATATAATTCCATTAAACAATTCTAATTTTATAAGAAACTACAAAGTTGAAAGGAGTTATGTGAATTATTTGCAGAATAGGTCAGGAAATTAATATACATTTATGTACAACACCAGCGAATATCTTAGAAAATGTAAAATAAATTCAAAGTATTTAAATTACATTTTCTTCAGCCTTTTGCTGTGGAACTTTAAATGGATGTCAATATATTTTGACATGTTTCACAGCTTGTTAACCATTCCTCAGAAGATAAGTACCTCTCATTTCTCCTTTGCTTATGAAGGGAACTTATACCCAATAGCTGTTTAAACCTAGGACAAACTAGCACATGCTGTTTTGTGCATAAATGTTTATTTAACTATTTAATCAGTTTGCTGGCAAATGCACAATATGAAAATTAGTCTGGCCATTACAGCTAACTTCTAGTTTGTCATGGAGTTAAATGGCAATTGACCATAAGCTCTCTCTCTCTCTAGGCAGGATAGTGTGGAGTATTTATCTTCTACTGAATGGCCAACTTGGTATAAAACATGTCAAAACTAACTACTCTTTTTTTTACAAAGTGAGAGCGAAATATATTGACCTCTATTTAAACTTGCACATTGAAGGCTTAAAAACTCCTTAACTACTTTGAATTTATCTTATATATCAGGAAATTGTTTGTTTGACAATAAATTATGTCATTCTTCGTGTGTAGTACAATGAGGTCCAGTTTCTTTTCTTATCTTATTTTTCCTTGCTTTATGCTACATTAAAGTGTTATTTTCTCATCTCCGATCTGAAAAATAGCCATACTAAAAATTTCCAACATGTTTTAGTCTGTGTTTTTTCCTTTCCTTCTTTTGTTTGTAAATCAAATGCTAACTGAATTCAGTAAAATTCTTTCTTGGATATTTTTATCTGTCGCTTCCTTCAGACTAAAACTATTTCTCATAACCATTCTCTTGTTGCTTATTTCTTTTCTTACCAAAGATAGTTTTCAATTGATTTTCTTTTTCCCTGTCCTATTGCTCTTCATATTTCGACATCTTGTAGTAGTAAGAGCTATGATGCACCTGATATCTTTCTAACTTTTGACCTTCTCTCGTTGCTTCTCTCATTGTTTTAGTTCATTTATACACACACACACAATATATATATATATATATGTATATATATTACTCTTCCTCCTAGCAAAAATATGTTTCCAGTTGACATCTCATGTCTCAATTCTGGCTATCATATTTCTTTTGATGAATCTTGTAAAAATATGCCAGATGTTGACAGCACAAGAAAATTACTTTTGGTAAGTGTGGCTCCATTGAATGTTTTCCAGTGACATTAATGGCATATAATAAATGGGCTTATGGGCAAGAAAAGAAATATATATGTATATCTATCTATCTACACCCGTCTCTTATATGTAATATATATATATAGTGTGTGTGTGTGTATGTATATATATATAGAGAGAGATATAGATATACATATAAATATACACACACCCATACATATATATGTATGTATGTATGTATTTATATAAATATATATATTTACATACATACATATACACACACATATATGTATATATAGCAGTCAATGTGTGTGTGTGTGTGTGTGTGTGTGTGTATACATAAATGTACCATGATAATGTCTGCTTTTCCATTTTTGCATGGGTCAGACAAGGCTTCTTTGAGATAGAATATTTCTACAACCAGATGCCCTTCCTGTCATGAACCCTCACCTGTTTTTAAGCCTGTAAACATTTCCCTCAGTCTATCAATGGAGAGTCTGGTCATGTTCTCAGAGGATCACAGCCAAATGACATCCTTTATATTACCAGTCACTCTTTACAACTAACACATATATCCAGACGCACACACACACACACATTCACATGTAATACACACACACATACAAAAAATGGAATTTTTCTGGTTTCTGTCTACTAAATTTTGTTCTCAAGGTATTAACTTAGTCAACCAGCGCGTGGTGGAAGTTAGCCCCTACCAAGCCACATGGTTCTGGAGGTGAACATTCTAATCACACAGAGATGCTTCTGCCTATTATAATGTGTGTGAAGGTCCAGTGGTTAAGGTGTTACGTTCACAATCTAGTGGTCATGAGTTCAATTCCCAGACCAAACAGCATGTTGTGTTTTTGAGCAAAACACTTCATTTCACATTGCTCCAGTTAGTTCCCTCAGCTGTAAATGGGTAACCCTGCAATAATCTAGCCCCCACCCCAAACAATGAGAATGTCAGCCTGCTTGCCTGCCAGTCGGGTGACATCATTCTAAAGTGATGCAAAGTGCATTGTGACCAGCGAGGTATAACAGCATCCCATTGCCTGGTCAATCACATCATTCATACATATATATATATATATACATACACACAAATTACATTATTGCATTAATTATATTATCGCTTAATAAAAGTAAATTAGATATTGCTGTCTGCTTAAAAGTATATTTTCATGTTTTCTCAATATGCATGTGTATATACATCCACACCAATCATATTTATGGATTCTTTATTAATTACTCAAGTTATTTTCTATGTACGATTACTTTAAATGAATTTACTTATATATATGTAGATAGATAGATAGATAGATAGATAGATAGATAGATATACATATATGTACAAATGCTTGTGTGAGTTAGAGGTTAAGAAACCATCTAAGGGATATTAAATATCCAATATACTACTGGATATGTACCTACGTATTTTTAACCAAGTGCTTACTATTGCATGGCAATATTGCAATTGAATATTAGGTATGGGTGGGTACGTGCATGAGAGAGAGAGAGTATGTGCATGCTTGTGTACGTCGGAGTGTACTCTTTCATATATGTGTCTGAGTTTGCATGTCTTTGTACTAATATCACTGGATAGTTATAGACAAGTGTCCTTGTCACACGTGTGGATTCCCTTGTTTCCAGTCTTTCATGAAAAATATATCTAACTTTGGGATAATATTACCTTACTTGGAAAGAGGAAGGGTACTCAGACATAGAAAAATCTGCCTCAGTAAATTCAGTCTGACTCATGAAAGCATGACCATGTGGACGTTAAACAAAAAAAATTATGATAGCAGTTGCTGTTGTTTAACAGTATTTCAAATCAGGCAGTCAGCTGGTAGAATGGTTAGCAAACCAAGCAAAATCCTTAGTGGTATTTTGTTCTGAGTTCAAATTCTGCTGAGGTCGATTTTACCTTATATCCTTCCATGGTTAATAAAATAAGCTCCAGTTGAGCATTGGGTTTGAGGTAATTGACTTAACCCCTCCCCCAAAATTGCCAGCCTTGTGCCAAAATTCGAAACCAATATTTCAAATATCAATTCCAATATCTATTTTGATGGCCAGTTTCAGCCATTTGGATACATTTGAGAATGTAACCTTTGTTTCCCTCGACCAATCTTATTAATGACCTCTTACGCTGTCAGCCAGTACACTCCCCAATTTAAATAAAAATCTGAGACATACAATTTAGACTCTAATTCCTTAAGGAATTCAGAAATAACACTTAGCTTGTCAGTTTTCAGTTGGAAAAATTGAAAGATAATTTCTAATATTATATCATTCACAAAGTAAATTGATAATTCCTGTTTGTTATCATTGAAGATAAAACTATATTGAAACAGAAATGACAACATAATCACAATGCTTTTCATTGGAAACAGTGGCTAAATTGTACTTCCAATTTAGAGGACTTAAGAGGTAGTAACTAAACAGAGAATAACAGAATGACAGATCGCTGGAGACTCTGTTCCTCATGTCATAGTCATGGTTCTTTTCCATTCTTTTTCAATGTGTCATCGATTGAAAATGTAAAATAACTGCTGAGTCAATTCTAGACATACTGTTCTTTTTGTTTTGTTGTTTATTCCCAGGTCAGCCCTTATAGAGTTGGCCAAAACTTAAAGGCTGTCATCAATCCATGACCATCCAGTCAATTGTATCTTTTCAGGTATAACCTATGTAAAATCACATGGTCTTTTTTTTTTTTTTTTGCTCTTTAGAATCAGGTCAAATTTGATTAAGCAGTCCTCCTATGATCAAAAAACATTCCTTTTGCATCCCATCTTTTCATAAGGTCTAGAATTATGCTATCCAATGTGTCCTCTTAGTTATACAGTTAGCTGATATTTGAAGGAATTTGGTTGTTATTTCAATTCTAACAGGTTGAATTTCTATATTGAAGCTCTCCTATGACTTCATGTATTCTTTTTCCTTTTTTTTTTTTTTGAAAAAGATGGGAAGGCATGATTTAAGAAATATATAGCTGTTATTTTTGGCAGCTCTTGTTATCAAAAAGGGGCTCTCAAGTTGGCTTTTGTGTAATATACAATGCAAGAGAGTTCAGTACTGTAAATTGAGGACTTTTCAACACTGCTTTATTATGACAAAGTGAATGGATTCCTGATTTAAACATCAGATAAGGAATTCTTATCTCAAAAATCAGATGGAAATAGAATTACTGAGTTCTTTGAATAGAAAGAAAATCTGGTGGATTCCTTTTGCAAAGATTGATTTTATCCCCTAAGAGAAATAGCCCACATCTTAATGTAAGCTCTAAATTCCATTATCTAGCAGGAAAACAACTAGAAAGGGATGAGATTGGGGGTGGGGGGCAATTGTATGTAACATAATATCAGATCATTCTCTTAATTACTATGTCTTAATTTTCTAGTTCTGGCTTTCATAAAAAGAAAGACTTTGGTTTGTGTTATCACCTATACATATATGTGTATGTATCTATCTATCTATCTATCTATCTATCTATCTATCTATCTATCTCTCTCTCTCTCTCTCTCTATATATATATATATATATATATATGTATGTATGTATGTATGTATGTATGTATGTATGTATATATAAGGCAAATGAAAGACGGAAGATGGAATATATGAGAATTTATTACTGTATATATATCTTTTACTTGTTTCAGTCATTGGACTATAACCATGCTGGGGCACCACCTGGAAAGGTTTAGTTGAACAAATTGCTCTCTCAGTACTTATCTTTTACCTATAGTACTTATTTTATTGCTCCCTTTTGTTGAACTGCTAAGTTATGGGGACATGTACAAACCAACACCGGTTGTCAAACAGTGGTAGGGGACAAATACTAACATGAAGACACACACACACACTCTCAAGGCTTCGGTTGATGTGGTACTATAGTAGGAAATACATGCCCAAGGTACCATGCAGATATACATTACTCTTTGATTAGCATTCACAGATAATGTTTCTGCCTTTGAAGATATCAGACAGTAGCTTGACAGAATTGGTGGCGCATCAGCCAAAATACCTTTTGGGTATTTGGTTACATTTCTTTTTGTTGTGTTCAAATTATTTTTTCATATTCTCAACAGGTCGTTAGTTTATTAACCCCAGGTCAGATTGTGTGGGCTTTTAATCAAAGGCTTTCCAACCATAATAATTTCATTTTGTTTTTAAGTATAATGTATCTAGGACCTCATTATCCAAAACATTTTCTCTTCATTTTTGAAGTAGCTGAGTATGATATGGGAAAGATTTGGTTGCTATTTCTGACTAGGTAGTGTAGAATTGACATTTACACAAGTGTGGAAGTTGTAGTAAAGGAAGTACAGAGAACAAAATACAGCTTAATGGTTGTTCCAAAGATCTGTGAAAGGAATACATAACACAATGGCAACATTATCTCCCTTTTTATTTCTTCTATACAATTATAGTTCAGTAATTGCTTTCTTTTAAAGACGTTTTTCTAGTTATATTAATAAAAAGAAGATCAATTAATGGATTTGCTTGCACTCATCATCATTATCATTATGGTGTTGTTTTGTTCTTTACATGGTTCTAGAAGGTCAGCAGTACAACATGTTCATCATGTATGTCACTTCTATGTGACTTCAATTGTGAAGTCCAACATTGTCAGATCAGACCTAAATGCTCCTTATTTAACTCCTACATGGTTGTTTAACCTGTTAGATTGTTGTATGTGCTGACAAGAGAATATCTATGTGGTCATTTAACCTGATAGATACAGCAGCCAAATATCCCTAAAAAAGGAAAACAAAAGGATAAAAACCACATTGGATAACATCCTTTGATGATGTGTGAAATAAGAGATCACTCCTTGCTTGGAAAACATTTAATAGTTAGTGACAGGAAGGGCATCCAGCTGTAAAATAATACCTTGATGATATAGTCATCTAACCCATACTAGAATAGAAAGATAAATATAGAAGAAACAAATGAATACATTGTAACTGAATAAAATTAATTCAACCTCAGTAGTTAACTGGTACTTTGTTTTCAACCCCTCAAGGATGAAAGGCATAGTTGACATCAACAAGATTTGAACTCATGAACTCAGAATGTAAATAACTGTAACTAAACACCACAAGACATTTTCTGGTACTTGAACTGAATTTAAAATGTAGTGACAGGGTTGTTGGCAAAATAGTTATTAATTATCTGAAGAATCTAAACACAGGATATTAGTTTCAGTTGGAGATGATATATTTCAAATTTCTTTTCATCTATATAACTACCTCGTTATACACATATTTACAGTAATGTGTACAAATGATTTAGATTAGAATTTTTTTTTAACCTTCATGAATTAAATTTCTTAAATCCTTTTTACATCTGATGATGTTTTCTGCTTATAGATTTACAAGCAAATTGTGTGTGTGTATGTAAACAGTGGGCATCAGCTATTTGAGAACAAAACTTTTTAAGAACTGAAAGTGTTTCAAACATTAAATATCCATGAAAGTTTTATATTTCATGCAAACGATAAAAAGTATGTTGTTCTTATTGTTCTAGCTGCCAGCAAAAGTAATTCTGAAATTGCGACCTTCTTAAATGTTGCCTGGGCCTTCATGTTTAAGATCAGAAGAGAGCTCTTGGATTTTAACAGGAATGTGTCTTCCATGGGAATAAAAAAAAAACAGAAAAAAACTCTCTCAATGGTCAAACATTGTCTAAAAAGTTGAGTTTGTGATGGTTTTGAGGGTCATGAGTACTTTTTCTCTGCAAAGTTTTAAGGTCAATGTTGCAGCCCACATCATGACAATATCCCCGAAACAGCTGTAACACCTTCTCTTTATAAATTTTCTGAAAACTATTCACAGCCTTGGATTTTTTATCTGTTATTTATTATATATATGCATACTAATACACAACCCACATTGGACTCCTCATTCATATCATTATCGAACCTGAAGGAGCTTAACTATGGTCTGTCCATAGCACTTCCTCAGTGTTGTGTGACACCGTTGGGTCTTCTTGACACCAATACCTCTCGTACCCTCAATATATATATACACATATATATATATGTATATATACACACACATATACATACATATATATATATATATATATATATATATATATATATATACACACACACACCCATATTTACACATATATCTACACACTCACATATACACATGCATGCACATATATTTATGTGTATGTGTGTATATGTGTGGTCTGCCTTTATGCATGTTTTTGTCAATGTACTTTCACTAGCTAAGCACTATTAAGTTCACATTCGATAGCTACTTGAAGAATAAATTAAGCATGACGTAGCATATTCCACTGTCAAAGAATTAATTACTTCCTTATCAGTAATCATTACTTGTCGATTCTTCACTGAAGGGCATAAATATATATATGTGGGGGGTGTGTGTATATATATATATATATATATGTGTGTGTGCATATATATTTATGAATATACATACCCCCTCCCCCTACATACACACAGTAGGGCAAAGTACTTAAAGCTGCCACCTCAATGTAGCTGAGATCTTCAATTTATTAATTTTTTTTTAATCAAGAGTCTACGAATTTTTGCCTTCTCTTTTCTCTTCCTTCAGCTTCTTCCTAAAATATCGTTTGCTATTAATAAATTAACATCGACCATCTCCTTCAGCAAACTACATGAATGCAGTCACTCAGCCTGCTAGAAATAGTAGCAAGCAGATATAGGAACCCTCTTGACTCTCCCACCATTTTGACCTAGTGTTACATCCGAGATATGACAAACTGAAGGAGAAAGAAAGACAGAGAGAGAGAGTACTTCATTAACACTCAGCAGATACTCATTTTCAGCTGAGTAAACAGGCGCAACATGAAATAAAGCACTTTGCTCAAGGAGACAATGCACTGTCAGTCCAGGAATTGAAATTCTAGCATTATGATCATGAGCCAATAGTCCCTTATATCCTCAAAAAACAGAAAGATGGGACTATTACAGCAGGAATGCCTTTCATTATAGATCTGAGTGGTCAGGATTTACATGGGGTTAAATGACTCAACAACTTTTCTCACACATTTTTTGTGGCCTATAAATGCAAAATATATCTTAAAATGGGGAGAAAATTAACCAATCTGTATCTCTTTTGAATACTTTTCCATTTTGAAAGAATAAAGATGGTTTCAAAACACACAAAAATTCTCTTGTGGCCAGAAACATGCTAACGTGCTTCCCGTCATTTGGAACATTCCTTATGTTAGCTAGAAATGTTAAGTTTTATTGCGAATCACAATAATATCAGTAAACAAATAACAACAAAAAATAAAACTAAGCTAAAATAAAATTAAATAGTTCCCCAAATAAGTTAAACAAACATATTTATTAAAGCTTAAATTTTTATTATATTTTCGTAATCCCATCAGAAGAAAATTTATCTTGTCAAAACAAAAGAAACAGATTTGAATTCCAGCTACCACTTTATTTCTGGTTAATCATTTTAAATATCAAATTATGACTGAATTAATTGCTAAGAATGTCAGTCTCAAAAAGGATATTAAACATTAGAGAAACGAACAACAGGTAATGGGAAATCATGAAATTTAACCTAAAATAATATTCCTTTCTACTCTAGGCACAAGGCCCGAAATTTTGGGGGAGGGGATCAGTCGATTAGATTGACCCAGTATGCAACTGGTACTTAATTTATCGACCCCGAAAGGATGAAAGGCAAAGTTGACCCCGGCGGAATTTGGACTCAGAATGTAAAGGCAGACAAAATACCGCTAAGCATTTCACCCAGCAAGCTAACGTTTCTGGCAGCTCGGTGCCTTCAACCTAAAATAATATTCTAACAAACAAGAGCCTCAAATCACATTCTACCATCATAACTATAGCATGCCTGAAAATAAAGATGGGTGATAACAGCTGGAACATTTTTGGTCATAATTCAGCTCAAACAGGACAGGCCAGGGGCTAAATACTAAGCACTAGTTGTGTGATGTGGGTAATAATTATATATACTAGATTCTATGTAAGATTATACATTTTAGATGATGAATAGAATCTACAAGATGACATTTGATGTGAGGCAATGAATTGCAGAAGAGTAGAGATGAAGTCATGCAGACAAGAGATGAAAATATATATCTCTAGCCCATTTAACTCATGCATAACTGAAAAATGGAACGTGATTCCAGATTCTAACAAGTTGATAGAAACATTTTTCTTTTCTTTTTTTTTTTTTTCATAAAAACATTCTTCAAATACATGTTTAACTTCAAAATCTTCCTAGAAAAAAAAAAAAAAGAAAGAGAAAAATATTGTTCACTGGTGCTTAAAAGCTAAAAAGCAATTTAGTGTTTCTTATAACTTTGATTTCCATACACCTTTGAATCAATCTAAACTACTTTCCGTATTAATCAAATCCAACCTCTTGCTAGCATGGAAAATGGTAAGTAGATATCACTTATGATGTTGCTGCGACGCAGAGGAATCCTTCATTTATTCATTTATTTATTTCTTGATTTATTTTGTCATTTTTAAAGATTTATAAACATGGAAGAATACTGTGTGCGTGATCATTATTTCTTTACACTTTCTTTTTTATATTCTGATCTTTTTTTTTTGTTTTTCTTTCTCGATTTCGTCATGAGTTGATGTGTGATATAGCTATGAAATATAAATATAGTTAGATTTATTTATGAAAAATATAGCTGCTGCCATTACGAGAATGAATAGCCATGCTATATTTATTTCATGATATGTCTGTAGATGTAACTCTTCTTGGAATTAAAAGAATTTTTTTATCTTATTTTACTTTATTTTATTTATATCTCTCTATGCGTTTTATTTTTCGTTGCAGCCAACGAATATGAGACATCACTGGGTACATCTTCGACGCCAGGAAGGAAAATGTAAACAGTGTGGAAAGGTTAATATTCTTATTATTTGCATCATCCATTTATTTTCAATGATACCTTTTTTTTTTTTTATTTACTTTTCTTCAACAGGTCTCATGAAATTCATAAAAAACTATTTTATTTTAAGACTCGCATTTTATTCCCCCATTTTTATTGTAAAATCTATTTAAAAAATCTTTATTGCTTGGAAAACTAATTGATGGTTACAAAAATAATGGAATGGTAATATAACATTCAGATTTAGTGTTCATGGAATTTTACTACTCAAATTGTTTTGGTGTTATGTATTTGTTTTAATATCATAAAATATATAATTAAAAACAATGCTTGAAAAGATAACAAAAATTATAATAAACATTTCAGAATTCTTCATCGGGTATATTGGATACAGGCATGAATAGGTGGTTATGATACTTGATGTACTTCCACGGGGTTCCCAGTTTGATCTCCCCTTTAGTACTTTGGGCATGTGTCTGTTATCATAGCTTGAAATTGATTGATGTTTTTTAAATGCAGTTTGATTGATGGAAATTGTGTGCATGGGCCTATTGACATCATCACCATCATCATCAATTTAATGCCTATTTTTCTGTTTACATGGGTCAAATCTGAGTAAGTTGGAGCAAAGCTTTTCTTGCCTGGGAACAGGAGGATGGTGGCATTGGTAAAATAGTTTTACCAATGCCACCCCAACTCCTGTTTCCAGACTAGGTAATAATCCCTCAGTCTATCAAACAATTAACAATTATGACATTGCTTTACACATCGAACTGAAATTAAATTACACCGTATGAATGAGCCATTTGTTTACAAAATCCTACAATGTCATGACATGTTGAGAAGTCCAGCATGCTTTCACTTGTTGCCATCTGTGTGGCCTTTGTTTATAACCAGCAAATATAGTCTGAAAACAAAGGTAATATAAGCTCACACACACACACACATCATTATCATCATTACCATCATCATCATTATTATTATTATTATTATTATTATCATCGTCATCATATTATTATTATTACTATTATTATTATTATTATTATCATTATTATTATTATTATTCTCATTATTATTATTATCATTATTATTATTATTATTATTATTATTATTATTATTACTATTCTCATTATTATTATTATCATTATTATTATTATTATTATTCTCATTATTATTATTATTATCATTATTATTATTATTATTATTATTTCTCATGAATAATGATTCAGAAAGGTATTTTGCTGAAGGCATGGCAAGCACTTCTAACAATTATATGGAAATAGTGTTCTACTTATTGTGAATATTTTGTGAAAATGAGGAGACGAACTGTTCACCGAATCTTAGCTCCGTTGTTATTTCCGCACAGATACCACACAATGGATTTAGTATTTCCTCTACTTTTAATTTTTTTTAAATATTTTTATGTTATACTTTTATTTCCATACATGTAAATTACATTGAAATAAGACAACAATAGAAAAATATAAATTACACATTTCATTCCGATAAGAGATTACATTACATTCAGTGTTTCCGCAAAAAGTTAGTGTAATGAGATGTAAGGTGTAAATGATCGGAGCAGAACAGATGTATTTTGGAATTTTTTTTTCACTCTTCTATTGTCCTGAAATTTAGTTCTCTAAAGTTGCACAATTCCACTTGCCCTTTCACACACTTCTTGTATCCTCCTTCATGTACAAAAACGTTCAGCACCTTTGCTTTGATATTTTGATTTGTAACATAGACAGAAGGCTACAAATTTGGTAAGTGGAGCGTTAGGTCACTTATGTCAACTCCACCATCTGATTGCTACTTTATTTTATTGCTTCACCCCATGCCAGAATTATTGCTCTAATCTATTGGTTCCACTCCGTCTCACAACTGAGAGATCCTTGTCCTGTGAGCTCACAGTTGCTGGTGCCATATATAAAAAAAGAACCATGCTGGTGTCGCATAAAAAATACCCATGTTAGTGTCACATAAAAACCACTTGTACTGATGCCACATAAAAAAAAACCTAGTACACCCTGTATAGAGGTTGGCATTAGGAAAGGCATCCAGCCATAGAAACCTTGCCGAAACAGACAACTGGAACCTGGTGCAGCTCTCCAGCTTACCAGCTCTTGTCGACCTGTCCAACCCATGCCAACATGGAAAATAGACGTTAAATGATGATGATGATGATGATGATAAAAGTAGACTTTGATGGGATTTTTGCATTTATAAAGGGATGTCACTAAATGTTACAAGGCACTTTGTTTGACACTACCATTTCTAGCAATTCACTGGCATAGATTTATTGATATATAGATATTAAAAGAAACATCAATATAAATTAGATTGTTTCTGATCAGTTCGAAAATGAATGCAGTTCATGCCTGTTGAATAAAACATTCATGTTGATTGATGTTTTGTGTAAATCAGTGAAAAGGAAAATCTAAAAATATGATCTGTGCTTTTGTTTATGGGGAGATGTGTGAATGAAATTAAAAAAGCCAGCTGTGATGCAGAAATGATCATGCCTTTATAACATGTACCATGTGTTTGCTAATTGTTTTAGGTGCCTAAGTAGACATGAGTAACCATAAGACACCCTCTACACCTGTGGTTCTCAGCCTGGATTGTTTTAGGGGCTGCACCAAAACAAATGAAACACTGGTCAATGAAAGAAAAAAATATTATATTTATAGAGGGAAGACCATCGAGGGTCACTGGAAGGATGCTTGAGAGTCACTGGAAGGATGCTCCAGGGCCACTGGATGCTTGAGGGCCACTGATAGGATGCTTGAAGGATGCTCCAGGGCCACTGGATGCTTGAGGGCCACTGATAGGATGCTTGAAGGATGCTCCAGGGCCACATGAGGACACTCCACCCTTTGGCTCTGTGGTATATCCAGAAAGTGACAGTCCGAAGTGGAGAAAGTTGCACCAGCACTCAGCTGGTACTCCCTTAAAGTTGAGTAGACTGGAGCCATGTGAAATGAAGTGCCTTGCTCAATGACACAATGTGCCATCAAGTTTGGGAATTGAACCTCCCAGCATTTACAATCATTACCTAAATATTGTAACCGTTAGGTCATGTGCCTTCACAGGTGAAATTAATTAGTGTAAATTAGGTAAAATTGATGTGAAATTATTAAGCATCAATTTTATGATCAGAATTCAAGAAAATCTTTGAGGGAATTAAGTATTCCTACCGGTAGGAACTATTAATGTTTGCCAAGATCTTTAGATCTTGAGATTTGAAAGGATTTTAAACAGAATTGGAAAATTTCCATATGCGTTTGTATTTACAGGGTTAGAATGCTTGTCAGTTGATAATTCCTGAAGTAATAAAGAGTTTGTGGTAAGGGTCATTGATCCTTGGAGAGGACAACAGAGTGACACAAGGCTTGGAAATATATCAAATGTTGTAAATGAAGCATTTTTAAATATAAGTAATTTAGCCCTAAGTTTCATTGTCATTTTTTTTATACATAGGGAGCTTGTGTATTTATGTTATAGAGTTTATCATCAACAGATGTCTTAGTAATGATTGTTAGGGAAAGAAAGTAATTGAAGATGTTTTAGGGAGAATTTAATGATGACTATTTCTACTTCAAAACATGTTAGAGGTGAATGTAGTAGAAAAGTAGTTAAAAGGATCAGAGCAGTTTCCTTTCTTTAGCATCAAGAAGACACATATTTCTGTACAATAAATTGAGCAGGTCTGTTAACAAAAACAGGAAGAAAGAGAGAGAGAGAGAGAGATAGAGAGAGGAGTTTAAAAGCTTGCTTAGAGTGGGTGTTAATTTTGGGGCTTGTTTTGTTATTTAGCTTACAGCTCAACCTTGATTGAATAAACCTATAATCAAAAGCATTCCAGTTTTGTTTCCTTTTCACTTTCTGCACTGAACATCAATCAATAAGTATGTCTTATTCAATAACCCTGCACTGCATTCATTTTCAAATAGAAATGAAATTATTGAATTTATATTGATGCTGCTTTTAATATTTTGGTTCCAAGATACATCACACACGTACTCTGGAATTCAATACTATAGTTAAAGTTCCTGGGGTTCATATGAGGATTTCAGGTTTACAATATCAGACAACCCTGCTTACCCAGTTGACCCACCTCTGGTGGATCAAGTTCCAGTTTGCATCCCAATAGCAACAGATCACATGTCTCCCTTCTTTTTAAGAGATGTCTAGCTCTGTGTTATCCAATATGTTTTTTTTCTAAGATGGCAAGGGGTAATTTATGGGCGATTTGGTTATTATTTTGTGCAGGTCAAATAACCATGTAATGGATCCCACATTGTCATATGACCTTGCCTGTCAAATAAATACATACTCTTGCCCAAAAGATAGACCATTATCTAAAGTTATAGCCATTCTCTCTATTTAGCTGCGCTTGTTCAAACTTGTTCACTTCAACATGCTCTTGATGGCTTACACATAATTTCTCACATTGGTTTATTAGGAGCTATTGTTCAAGTTATCTGGCTTTAAGTTCCAACCTATTATATTAAAATGAAAAGGTCATTCACCAGTGGTGTTTCTCACCTCCACTGTGGTGGTTTTTCTTATAATAAAACCTCAGTTTATCCTTGATTAAGTTGACTTATTCACTAAAATATTTTAGCTTTTTTGTGAATATGCTCTCTGCTTCAGTTCTGGTATATCTAAGGTTGTATTAAGTCTCCTTCCTTTTTGAAGACAGTAGGATATGAGTTAAGGAAAATTTGGCTGCTATTTCTAGTGAAGAAGGCAACTATGTAGAAACTGTTCCACTCTCTTTTGGCTTCTTCTATGAATGCCTGTGCTATTGAATCATATTATAGATATTAACATGTGCTGAGGCAATCTTTTTCAGAGCCTAAAGTATAATTTAGGTATCAAAAGTATATGTATATATAGGTGTATGTCTGCATCTATATATATATATAGTCATGTGTATGTATGTATGTATGTATGTGTAGATATTAGTGTATGTATGTATAGTTATTGGTGTGGTAAATGTGTAACAAGTTAGCCAAGAAAGTTTGGACTCGATTTTCAGCCATGTTAAACTCCCCTTTCTAGCACAATGGTGTCAATGAAGCATCAAGCATGTGTGTGTGTATGTGTGCATATGTATGTGGTTGTACATATATATTTATATGTATTTGTATCTATCTTTCTATCTATATCTGCCTATCTATCTATCTGTCTGTCTGTCTGTCTATTTCTATATTTATAGGAAGTTAAGTGTATGGCTGGTCATAGAGTGACCAATGGTTTCACATACAGAACGTGCTTAGCCTTATAGACAGCTCACCAGACTTTCTCGGCCATAAAAGACCAATGAGCCATCCATAAGGCTAAGCACCTTATGGATGTGAAACCATTAGTCACTCAATGACCAGCCATATTCTTAACTTCCTATAAATACATTACTGCTCTTACATTTAGAGTATGCTTGACAATGTCTATCTATCTGTATTTATTTATTTATATATTTATATTTATATTTAAAATCAAGATATTTCATTTCAGCAAGCTGAAATGAAACATTCTATCAATTTTATTTTCTTGAATTGAAATGAAAAAAAAAAAAATATTAAAATTTTTTGTTTTTTATTTTTGTATTTGTCCCATTAAATTTTTCTTTTTTTGTCATATTTTTATACACCAGACTATTTCAGGAAGTTTTCTATTTGGAATCTTTTTCAAATATATCTACAGCAAGATGTATAGTGCTTCACATCTTTCTTTGGACAGTTTACATAAAATGTAAACTTTTCAGAAATCAACGTGTGTGTGTGTGTCTGTGTGTGTGTGTGTGTGTGTGTGTGTGTGTGTCAAAATTTGAGAGGATTACAATAAGCTGGGATTCTACAGCCTGCTCTAAAATAATCTTTTTTTGTGAATTTTACTTTGCGGTTTTGAAAGAAAATCATTCTTAGAGGAGAAGCATCATTAAAATAAAACTAAAACAAAATAGTTAAAAACAAAAACACTTAAAGGCATTTAGCATCAAATTCTTTGAAGTAGCAAAACAAAATGTTTTTTTTTTATTTTGCTATTTTTTTCTTTTTTACTTTTTGTTCGTTTATGGTTTTGTAATATTAAGAATTTAAGGGTCTAACTTTTATTACTATGACTTATTATTTGTTAGCTTGTTTTGTTTATTTATTTAGTTTTGCAGCTATAATAAGTGATTTTAAATATAACTCAAAAACTGAGAAGAAGACAAAAGGAAGAAACCAAGATATTACAGTGGGATTGCTTGAAATATTTAATCATTCATTTATTTATTTACATTCTGAAAATCTATTTCCAATGGAACAAATAAGGTTACTTTGGTTATAAGGGATATTCTTGGAGAATTTATTATTATTATTATTATTATTATTATTATTATTATTACTTAACTCTGAAATTATTAAATCTTCTTTGATATAGACATAGTAATACAGTTTCACTTCTGACTTATAATAGCAATTAGTATGTATGTATGTATGTGTTTGCCTCTGTCCTCTGTCCTCCTCTCTCTCTCTCTCTCTCTCTCTCTCTCTCTCTATATATATATATATATATATATGGAATTAGATCAGTAATATAGCAGTAAAATAAAGTTATATTTAGATAATGTCTGAAAGATAATAGAGTATTCTTATTCAAACATTGCGCAATAAGATTTAGTACTTATGTTATTCTATTTATTTTGCTGTGGAGGTGGAGGTATTTTACTTTTGTTGTTTCCACTTTAAGAAGACAAGCCAATGAAGTAGGCTTTATTGTTTGTTTGATCTCCTAGAAATAGCAACTTTCGAGATTAATAAAATAAGTACCAGTTGAACACTGGGGTCAATGAAATTGACTTCCCTGCCTTACTTTCCAAATTGCTAGCCTTGTGCCAAAATGAGAAAGATTTGACTGATAGCAGTATTTAAAATAGTAAGGTGTTACTTGAGGGAGGTTTAGTTGTCATTTCTGTCAGGCCAAGTAACAACATAAAGGCTCCTTCATTTCACTTGGTGTGGCACATGATTGTATGTATTACGAGCTCTGTCCCATGTGTGTATGCCAGGAGTTACTTGAAAGCATATTTGTACATTGTATAACACTTTATGGATTCAAGCTGAAACCTTGTGGTTTCAGGTTTAGCTTCCTTGTGCAGCATCTTCAGCAAATGTCTTCTGCTATAGCCCTGAGCCAGCCAATGCCTTGTGATTGAATGATTAGATTTGGTAGACGGAAACTGAAAGAAGGCATATTGTGTGTGTGTGTGTTAAATAAAATGTGACAACAAAGCCAAGGCAGTGTGAAATTTCCAGGACATTTATAAATAGAAAGGTAGTCTTACAGCTGTTCCAAGGATATAAAGGATATCCCATCATCAGAGACGATATGAGAGAGTTAAATAGAAGGAATTAATAGAGTTTAATATAAAAAGTTATTTTGGAAGGGAAAGATATTGGAAGTATAAAGGGAAATATGAGAGAATAAAAATATATGTTGGATGTTACAGTTGCGGTTCCATTATCCAAGGAAAATGTTGTGTAGAATGGGTAAAGAAGGTTTCTTGTCCATGGTATGTAAATTCTGATAGGAGTTCAGCACTTCCCTTGGATAATGGAACTGCAACTGTAACATCCAACATATATTTTTATTTTTATTCTCTTATCTCGTTATATACTGTAGAAAATGAAAATTTAACTCATTGATTTCCATAGAAACACTGCAACCATGGGAAGATGGACATTAAAAATGATGATGATGAATCTCTTGATAAAACATTTCCCCAACAAATCTTGAACACATAACATATCGTTATTATTCAGACCCTGGCCTGACCTGATTACTCTGCTCCGTTGATCAAAAGGAATTCTAACCACAATCATCCTGTCAGTTTATCAAGCATTGCCTATCTAGGACTATATTGTCTAATGTGTACTTCTCTTTTCAAGATAGCAGGGTGTCACTTGAGGGGTGTTTTCACTGTCATTTCTAGTGGGTTGATAAACTCTATAGAAGCTCTCACATTGGTTAATGACACCGAGATATTTATAGAGAATTTATTTTATTTTTTAAGATTAACATTCTATTATTTGTACATAGCTTTCTTCAAACACTTCCACAATTGTTTACAGAATTGGTATTTGCAGAGTTCCATACATTTATTCATGCTATTCTCTCTACATATATCTATAATATCTATTAATCTTTATTTTATATCAGTTACTAGATATAAAACATCTAAAACACGAAACTCAGATATATTCATTTTATTTTATGGTCCTTTGTTAATCCATTCTAAACAGTATGGTTTTCTTTTTGTTGCTATTAGTCTTTTTTATTTTTAGAGTTTTTTTTTTCATCATCATCATCTTCTCATCATCATTGTTTTAAAATCAATTTTTCATTGCTTGAATGGGTCAGACAAAATTCATTGGAGCAGATTTTTTATGCTGGTTTCCTTTAAGAACTTACCTACTTTTACTAATCCTGTTATTCAAGAAACATGAAAAATTATCAAAATCTTGAACCTGCCAGGTCAGAGTTTTCTTAGTGTTAGCTGAAGTTTCCATCTTTCTAAGTTTGTTAGGAAATCTAAAGTTAACTAATTGCTTTCTGTTTACAGACTATCTATTTTAGTCAATTATAAAATGAATTCCAGCATCTCCTCTCTCAGAAATGGTTAATATTCAGCTCTGATTCTATTAAAATATAGATGTTTATTCTTACTTCCACTCGGCTCATTGACACCAAGCTTTCTTTCTTTAAGTGCATTTTGGTGTATACACATGCTCAGAAATGCAGACCTCGTAATCAAAGTAATTTAAGTATTTGCAAAACAAGAAATGATTAAAACAAAACATACATATTTAATACCCTTCTGCAAATAAACTCAACCTATAAGATCTACACCCCTTATTTCTATTTACGTTTTGCTTATGGTCATGATTGGGATATCGTTAAGAATATCCCCCACTGTGACCATAATTAGGAGAATTAAATGGCAGTATCAACATTTCAGTACTTTTAGTAGCTTAGTTTCAATTCATGCCTGATTGATCAAACCATTGAGATCAAAGGCACTTCACCCATGACCAACTCTTATTATTTCCATATACAATTTACTAGGGACCATTGTACAATGTGTCCATTATTTTCTAAGATGGTTGTGTACGATGTAAGGAAGATTTGGTTATTATTTCTAGCTGGTCAAATGTCCACATAAATGCTTGTTCATTGGCTCAGCTTTTAGTTATAAGATGTCAATAAAAAGGTCAGTAACATAACTAGAATACCACAACCCACAAACACTGCTGGACAGTGTTTGGCATGTAATCTCTGACCAGACTATATCATAGCATATTTATTATACTAAATCTATTGTATTGAATCAGTTAACCACAATTCCATTGCATTAACAGAACTATTGCATGACATTATTTAAATACACGGCTTGTCTTGTAATTTCCGACAATACAAATAATTTTGAATGAATTCCAACTCAACGAGTGGCCATTTCCCTGAATCCTTAGATAAATAGAGTTTACTTTAACATTTCCCAGTCTACTTACAATAACTACACGAGCAACAAAGATTAGTGTCAGACAAAACTAGTGTTGCTCTGTGTTGGCTCAAAGGTAATTAATCAAATTTGTGCAATAAAATAATTCCTAGTGTGGTAAAAATTTCGGACAAGAGATTTCTTTAAACAAGTGAAAATTTGCTCTTGTAAAATGTCAGTAAGTCACCTCTCCTCATGGTACATAAATTTGTCTTATCTTAAAAAATGATACCACCTACCATCTAACTATGAGATGTTGTTAGAATTAAGAAGAGCATCCACATTTATAAAGTAGCTACAGTTTCAGCAAAAGTTTAATTTGTGAATTTCAATAGTTGGATAAATTTGTTGCAGTGCTATGATCACACACACACGAGCTAGAAGAAACAAAATAAAAGAGCATTCAGTACATTATTTAGAGTATATCATTATCACTACCATTTTAATGTCCACTTTTCCATGCTTGCATGGGTCAGATGGAATTTGTTGAGGTGGATTTTCTATGAGTGAGTACCCTTCCTATCACCAACCCTCACCTTGTTTCCAAATAAGGTAATATTCTCTATTATCGCACATTGTTTGCATGGAAGATTGGGAAAGAAGAATACTGCTTGCATGATGGTTTACATCTATCACATGAAGTTCAAGCAAGAAGACAGTAATGCACCCCCCCCCCCACATACACACATGATGGGCTTCTTTCAGTTTCTTATTTCTTTATTGCCCCCAGGGGGTTAAACATAGAGGGGACAAACAAAGACAGACAAAGGGATTAAGTCGATTACATCGACCCCAGTGCATAACTGGCACTTCTTATTTAGTCAACCTCAGCAGAATTTGAACTCAGGACGTAACGGCAGCCGAAATACCACTAAGCATTTCGCCCAGAATGCTAACGTTTCTGCCAGCTCAAATCTGTTCATGATGCTTAGCCTGAGGCTATAAAAGAAGACACTTGCCTAAGGTACTATGCAGTGGGAGTGAACCTGAGACCATGTAATTCAGAAGCAAAATTCTTAACCACACAGCTACACCTATACTTATAATGTGTCCATGTATTTATGTTTCTCTTTACCTGTGCAAATTGGTGTGTGAAGTTATGTCTTTTAATCAGAAAAGGAAAAAAACTCAACCAAGCCATTTTATAAATAGAGATTGATAAAATGAGCACCAGATTGTAATAAGTTCTGGGACCAATGTGATCAAGTAAATCCCTGGACGGCATCACGCCAGCATGGCTGATGTCCAGTGACTGAAACTACTAAAAGAATAAATTGATATTTATCAGCTTAAGATTATCTTCGTTTGCACATAGAAATATTTACTAGAACAAAACAGAAACTAAGTGAACTCCTTAATGTAGAACCTGACAGAAAATCAATGAATGCTCCATAGATCACTTCCGATTTTGTTAACTTTCTGCTTCTTGTGTGTTACAATTTCATTTGATAATAATTAACTTGCCAATCGCTTTATTATCTGGCTCCATTTTCCAAATTGACTTGTCAGAAATAGAATATTCCACTTTCATATCCATACTTTCTTGAAGAGAATTCTGCATTTCTATGTGGAATTGGAAATATAAATTTGAAACATTGCTCTGAAATTAATCTTGGGTTTAAGAAAATAAAATATATTTATATTGGGTGTATGTATAATATACATCTATATATGTCATCTTTTGTGTGCCCATGTCTTTGTGTTTGTCTTCATGTATGTATATTGCATGTATATAAATGTGCATGTGTGTGTAAGCCAAAAATTGTCAGCAGGTTCAATCCCAAGCAGTTAAGCTAGTCTTGGATAAAGTACAACCTCACTTTTGCTAACATTCTTACATCTGCTTATTCCTAATTAAGCAAATGAAAGCTAAAACGATATGGTTGTTGGTCATGGACCAATGGAGGATCCTCTATGTGGTCCATTCAACATGTTAGAAATAGCAGCCAAATTTTCCTCAGATCATACATTGTCATCTTTATAAGCAAAAACACAAAATGGGATGCCTAAGATATTAAGCCGTCCATAGTACATTATGATAAGAATAAGCAGGGATGATCACAGCTGAAATATCTTTGATCGTAGGTTTAGCTCAGTCAGGGCTGAATAAGGCAACAGAAACAACATCAATTGATTTTATATAAAAAAATCTTTGAGACATCAAGAATATTCTTTCAATTAACAATGAAAAAATAACTCTCTGAAGTTAGTTGTGATTGACAGTCAATAGAATAACATAACTAAAGAGTTATTCAATATAAATTATCTTTGATCTCAGAGGAACTAAAGCTGGACTTGTTAACAGTATTGATCAGCTGATTTCAGTTTGAAACTGGTCTTTAGAAATTTCTTTTAACAATAAAAGCAATGCTTCTTTTGCAATCAAATCTTGTAGAAAAATCATTCACGAGGGTTTTATGATCTATCATTACAGTGTGCATGTGTGTGAGCATATATATATATATATATGTGTGTGTATGTCTGTGTGTATATATATATTATACTGTGTATTGTATTCACATATTTTCACCAGATCTATACAGTAACAGGATAATGTATTTCTTTTTGGTTTTTGTTTTGTTTTGTTTTTACATTTGTTTTACATTTTTTTTTTACATTTGTTTTTTACTTGTTCCAATCATTGGACTGCAGCCATACTGAGGCACTTCCTTTGAAAGGCTTACTCGAACAAATGGATGTCAGTATTTATTTTATCAGTTGCTTTTTACCAAACTGGTAAGTTACAGGGATGTAAATAAACCAGCACCAGTTGTCAAACACTGGTGGGGATAAACAAAAAGACAAGACAAGTGCACATTTATACATACATTTATATATATATATATAT
>NC_068998.1:51951816-51958860 GCF_001194135.2 Octopus bimaculoides
TATATATATATATATATATATATATATATATATATATATATCATCATCAAACATGTATATGATGGGCTTTTTTCAGTTTCCATCAAAAAGATCAGGTGGTATGAGAGGGGAATATATCTATTTAACCACTTGATATCTGTAGGATTTCAGCCATTCTGCAGCCTTCAACATGACATAATAATTTCAGTCTATAATAATTTATTTTACACACCTGCACAAATAAGCATGCTACACATTGCACAGTAGAATTGCACATTTACAAATCAATGCAGATATAGAAGGTAGCTCTTCAGATCACCAGAACCAATACTTCAACCCTGGTATGGGAGCCAGGTTGACTAGAGAAGCCGTATGTGATCGTCGCAGGATTCTATGAATCCATACATTGCATTACAAATTTTTACACACAAACACATCCAAATAAAAATTCAAGATGGCCAAGGCTGGAATATCTTATATCTTCCAAGTCCAATTGATTATGACTAACCTGGAAATAAACAGCAACAATATTTATAGTTAACAATCTTCCATGTGTCTGGACAATCTGCTAGGCAAGGCAGCAAAATTTCCCTTAAGCCACTTCCTACCATATTAAATAAAGAACACAAAAATGCCTCTGATATACAAGAAACAAAGCATGGTTATGGCTGAAACTTCTTTGATCATAAGTCTACTCAATCCAGACTAGCCTGGGGTTAAACAACAACTGTCTACATAATAGTTTATATAACAGACAAATCCAAAAACGATGTTTTCAGCTAAATAATAATTCTCAAAGTTGCGTGAAGTAATTTGCCAATACATCATTGGTGAAGACAATGTCTATGTATTTAACAAGTTTTCTTTGATATCCCATTGTCTCTGGTTCAGTCTTACTTGATGGCGCCTTAAACAATTGTCTCCTACTTTAGCCATGGGCGAAATCATTCTTTATGAGTGAAATTTGTTGACAGACCAATGGGTATAGTGTTGGTGTGATGAAAAATTTAGGAGGAAAGACAGAATATAAACAAACAGACAAGTGGAGAGCTTATTTATAGGTTTTAATAATACAACAGGTCTAAATATGTAGCAACATGTTCTTTTCGAAATTGTGGAGAAAAATTTGATGAATCTATGTTCCTCAATTGTTACATATTAAAGCTGTTTGTGAAACACGAGCAGGGAAGGAATTCTGGTTGGCTGACATTCAAGGGAAGTCCATGGAGATGGACAAAATCAGGATGATGGTCGGAAAGAAAACTAGTCAGGACTACTTGAGTGAGGGTAGGGAAAAACCAGCCAAATCCAAAGAGTGGAATCTACTATAGAATCAACACAAAATGCAGAAAGAGAGAGAGAAAGACTATTTCACGTCTGTGTTGATGAGTGACTTCATGCTAATAAGCTTTGGTGACCTTTGATGGGGATGCAGTCTAGGATGCTCTTATGTGAAGCAGCAACTCTGTCCTAGATACTGGTGCAGTATTCCATTGCAGGCTTCACCAGAGCATTATAGAATTGGAAGGTGAACCAGCTGAAATATACTGTAGGTTACAACATAAAAGATTAGGTTGATAATTTGAATGTGTTTTATTGCTTTGTTTTGGGGTTGTTTTTTAAGGTGATATTAATATTTTCTATAGAAACTAGAAAATTAAATCTTTAATATGATTAAAATTTTTTTTTTTTTTTTTTTTTTGTTAACCTTCGATAGAAACTGTTTTTTGTTGTCATAATTTTATGAAATAAATTCTAATTAAAAACGTTTTTTCTTCAATGTAGTGTGCCATCCTTGGGTTAGTAGAGGGTTAGTTCTTGTGAGAAAGAATATTTCCTGCCCCTAAGGAGAAAAGTCAGTCTTTGCAATGTTGAGGCTATGTAGTAAGCTAGGAGAGAACTCCAATAATGGTGAGATCTAGCATTTGCAACAGACTTGATTTAAGGGTCACAGCTGCACGTTTTCCATGTTCAGAGCGTGTGGGGCATAATATTTTCTTGCTATCTGTATAAATTGTGTTTTTGTGCTGGAACAAGACAGCTTAATTCTTTTATGATTATATTTCTTGTGGAATACACTGCATTTGTATTTCAATTAATTTTGAAAATGATGGAGAATTTGAAGGGATTTAGTAAAATAATTTACTTTCTCATTAAGAATCTGCAGTTTGGACATAAATTAAACTCAAGATTGTCACATAAAATTATCACTGAATGTTTTTACACTTTAAACCAGGTGTTATCTGAAGCAGGTTACAATCAAAAGTGTTTTAAACACTTAAAAGTTTTATGTGCAGGAAGATATGATTATCAATTCCTATTTAACTTAAGAAGTCAAGAATTATTTTATTTCCTATCTGTTAGCAATTTAATTAGTTAGGTTTTAAATCTTCAAGAACAAATAAGAAATTGCAGATATATTTATACAGCCACAACTTGAACTTGTACTGGATTTTAAGATGAAGACATGTCATGTGACCAATGAGGAATTTATTTGCTTCAGTTAGTAATCTAGGTTTAAGACCCAGGTTTGGAGAAATATTGGTTTCCAGTTTTACTGCTTCTCTTTTGTCTAATATTATTTGAAAGACAGTTAATTGTTAAAAGAAAATCTATTTTCAGGTTTCTTCTTTCTTTTTTTTTTTTACTTTTCTCTTTCCTTTTTCTTTTCTTCTTACCTTCTTCTATTCTCCTACCTCAGGCAGGTCTGTTATAACAAGCCATGAGCAGCCTTGATGTTTTTTTTTTTTTTTCCTTGTAGACATCGTGTAGCTTGAGCTATATTGTTCAATGTCTCTTCCAGTTTGTTGTTGTTGGATTTTTTAAGGCTGAAGGGTACTCTTTGCAGGAAATTTAACTGCTAATTTTGGTAGGTCAAATGACAACAACATGATAGTTCCTTCATTTATAAAACTAGGTGACTATGATGGGAAATCTAAGCAAGCTGTTGCATGAAATTCATGTTCTTTTTATACATAAACATTTCATATTTCAGCACTAACACTGCAATAGACATTATGTGTTCTTGCTACATAATATTTAGGTTATGAAATATAACACTGATGCGAGTATATATTATAAACATGTGTGTGCATGCGTGCACGTGCATTGACTCTTCTATATAAAATATAAAATTTCTGTATCAAAATTATACCATTATGATTTTTTTCAGGAAAATAAATTTTACTAATTTATTCATTATATAACATTTTCTCTTTATTGTTTCCAGTCCTTCCAGCAAAGATTCACCTTCCAAAGTAAGGTAAGTGAGATACCTTTCAACTACAGTTAGTAACTATACCATTTTTATCCCCACACTTTTCAACAAAGACAGGGTTGGGTGAGTTCCTCTTTTCTCAAATAAAACTTTGATAGAATGTTACTACATCTTCAAAGGGTTAATGAATGTCTTCACATCCATTTTTCAGTCTTTTCTCGACTTTGGTATAAGAAAAGAGTTTTTTTATTTCATTTTATTTTGTGTCAGTCATTGAACTGCTGCCATGCTGGAGCACCGCCTTAAAGTATTTCAGTCGAACAAATCCACCCACACCCCAGTACTTCTTTTCTGATACTTATTATATTGGTCTCTTTTGCCAAACCACTAAGTTAGAGAGAGATAAACAAACCAGCATCAGTTGTGAAGTGGTTGGATGGCAGGAACAAATAGACACACAGACACATACGCACACATATGCGTGTGTGCGCACGCACACACACACACACACACACACACACACATATTTGTGTAAGAATCCCTATTTAATCTCCATTTCCTTGCAATTTAATTTGCTAAAATAAGAAGAGGAAGAAGAATATTTTCAAATTTTGTCACAAGGCCAGCAATTTTGGGGGACGAGTAAGTTGATTATATAGACCCCAGGGTTCAACTGGTACTCATTTTATCGATCCTGAAAGGATGAAAAGTAAAGTCACCCTTGATGGAATTTGAACTCAGACTCTGAAGTCAGAAGAAAGACTTCCCAGCATTTCTTTCAGTGCAGTAATTATCCTGACTGCGAGCTACTTTCATAATAATCATAATGATTTCAAATTTTGGCACAAGGCCAGCAACTTCATGGGAGGGAGGGAGTCAACTACATCGACCCCAGTGTTCAACTTGTACCTATTTCATCAACCCCAAAAAAGACAAACAGCAAAGTTGACCTTGGCAGAATTTTGAATAATAATGATAAGCAGGAATACCATATTCTGATGTTCTTTTATTCCTTGTTATATTAAATGTTGGAAGTTTTCGGTCTTAATTTAGATATCTCAGAAGTTCTCCTTTCTTGTCACTGGATTTGATACAATTGTCTCCCATTTTATTGATCAAAAGACACAGCAGAGGAAGGCAAGATTTCATCTTGGAATATGATCCATCTTCTTAAGCTTACCATACTTTCCAAATATTTTCAATAGAATTTAACCAATTTTCAATGTTTGGAAATAAAAACAAAAATTTTCTAAAACAGCCTACAAATTATTACGATTCCTTTAAGATCATATTTCTGTTGTTATCCTCTGCACCAATAACCTCCATCTTTCTTCTAACTCTATGCCACCTTTCTACGATGACAACTCTCTCCATTACTCTCCTCTCACTCCCTCTCCTTCTTCTCTTTCACTTTGCTTCAAAATAACTTGCACTTATTGCAACTGTCACATTGTATGTGTAACTTGACAGCTGAAAAGCATAAACCATTCATTAAGGCTTTGTTTAGTGTTAATAAGGATCGTAAATATCGTTACAGAGAGCTCATAAATTCAATGCTAAAGTCCAGGTTTCATAATGTTTTATTGATGAGGACCAAATTACATTCAGGTTGGGATGTCATTATATTACAGTATGTCGAATTTCTAAACCAACACCTAGGTGAACTGGGTCATGCAGAATTAAGTGTCCTGTTGAGGCACAAAGCAATACAAGAAGCGAATGTGAACTTATATTCCAGATAAATGTTAGCCCAGTATTACAGTAATAATATTTTATCTACTCCAACATTTGTTCTCACCCTCTCTCTCATATATATATATATATATATATATATATATATATATATATACATTAGTGTGTGTGTGTAGAGACATGTGTATATATGTGTGTATATATGTATGTGTGTGTGTGTGTGTATATATATATATGTAATAGAGAAAGGCGGTGGGAGAGAGTTGTTACTTCTGAATAGAAAAGGCTGTTTGATTTATATGGCTCTCTCGGATGTAATATTCTGTATTCTGCTGGATACAAACGTCACATGTCAGAACTTTCTTATTACTGATTTATATTAATTTCATCTGTGCCACATAGTTTGGATTAATATGAAGAAAAAAACAAGGTTATTTCTCTCCTTGTGCTATGATGTCCACTATCAATACACACACACACACATCTTATAAGTGTATATGTGTGTGTGTGTGTGTGTGTGTGTGTATATATATATATATATATATATATATTACCTTTTCTGATGAGTTGTACTGCACCTCAGCATTATATACAATAAGTTCATTTTTAAGGTATAAAAGTTTATATATCACACACACACACACACACACAGACACATACACACCCCTATGTCAGGAAGTGACTGTTTGTTAGAGCAGTAAGAACTACAAACTCTAATAAAGGAACTCAATATTATTTAGTAGGAAAGTAAGATCAAATTAGATTTATAAAAATCAGTGTTATCAAGCTCGTTTTGCTCTGGCAGGTATGTTATATTATGTAACAGTGCATTCCTTATAATATAATTTACGGATAACAAATGTAAAATGATGATGACTACATATAGATATATATGTGCATGTGTGTGTGTTTGTATGATTGTTTAATGATATTTATTTACAATACCTTTCTATGAGTATTGCATTATGTTCCTCTTAACTATTTCCCATAAACATTATGTGACAGTATATCATCAACATTGGCTAATACATTTGTGAAATCAGATCTCCGTCACGTCCAAAAAATTTTCAAAATTTTTTTAAGTTTGTATTTTGAATATATTTTGCTGTTTAAATTCAATTACTTCCTGCTAAAGATTCTCAAAGTTTCTTTTTCTTTTTTTTTTTTATTACAAAGAATATTGATTCTGCGTATTATTGTATCAAGACTGTTTAGTTTGTTGCATATAATATCTATATTTAATATATGCATCATCTGGATAGAACTTTTTCCATATAAATATCAATTCTGAAAACATACCTACACTATAATTGTGTTGATGCGAATTTATTTACAATGCCATTCTAAGACTTTGTGAGATTGTGTTCCACTTATTACATATTTTATATAATGAGAACTTTATATGAAACCATATTTGCAATATCGACAAGAACATTTGTGGAAATGGAGCTCCTTCACATCTAAAAGTTTTATATTCTTTAAATTTTGTATATTGAATAATTTTGTTACGTAACCCAAAATAGATGTTACTGAAAATTCTGAAGAGATAAAATCACTCTGTGTGTGTGTGTGTGTGTGATGAATATATATTATGCATTCTCACTATTTTCTTTTGTCTCCTCTCAACTACTTCTACCTCCCCCTGTGTAAAGTGGGATAACCATATATCTCTTCTATAGCAAAACACTTGTGCTGCCCTCAATCATACTTTAGCCTTTCAACATCTGGCATAAAACCACCTTTCCCAGAAGAGAGTTATAGAGAGATGAGGATGATGATCATCATCATTTAACGTCCACTTTCCATGCTGGCATGGGTTGGATGGTTTGACTGAGGACTCAGCAACATCTGACAAGACAGAGAACCGTGTTTTGTTCTGTATAAGTGAGTGAGTCCATGTGTATTCAGCCTGCAGGTTCATTAATTAAACTAGAGTTTATCCCTGTCTGATCACAATGTTAACACCAGCTACACATTTTCAGCTGAGTAGAATGTTGGAGCAACAGGAAGTGAAGGACACAATGCACTGTCTGATTCTCAGGAATCAAACTCATGCCCTAAATACTATCAGCTCAGCACTCAAACCATTTAACGATGTACCTCACATAATTATATATATATTTATATATATATATGTGTGTGTGTGTGTGTGTGTG
>NC_068998.1:51958870-51964447 GCF_001194135.2 Octopus bimaculoides
TGTGTGTGTGTGTGTGTGTGTGTGTGTGTGTGTGTGTGTATAATTTTGATAAATGCTAGCGCATAACTTTTTCGGCCCTTGAGTCACTCTGTTGCTTCTGTGCCAGTGGGACATAAAAAAGACCATCCAAACATGGCCAGTGCCAGTACCCAGCTGTAGAAACATTGCCAGATCCGATTGGAGCCTGGTGCAGCCTTCTGGCTCTCCAGACCTCAGTCAAAGCGTCCAGCCCATGCCAGCATGGAAAGCAGATGTTAAACGATGATGATGATGATGAGATATATACTCATACATACACACTCATGTTTTGAGTTCTATTTTTACTGTTTGCATCACCAGAGCTATATATATATATATATATATATATATATGCATACATTTGTATGTATATATAGACACACACACATTTATATACACACATGCACATATATATATATATATATATATATATATATATATATATATATATATATATATATATACATACACATACACATATATACATCCATGTGTCTACGCACACACACATATATATATTCATAAAACTCCCCCATGTTTGCTTTCAATTATTTTCACCATATCATCCGTTACACGTATTTCATGCTCACACTACAGTTGCTGTTGTTGTTGTTGTTGTTGTTGTTGTTGCTTAGCCCACATTCAATTCTGATCAAGCAGGCCCATGATCAAAGGTACCAGTATAATAAAACAGAAAGAAGAAAAAATAAAATAAAATAAAAATAAAAGCAAATAGAATTTTTTTTAAAAAACCCCACAGTCTTTCCATTTTGTTTATATTCCCTTATTCACTTCACTCGTGTCGATTCTTTTCATCTTCAACAATAACCAACATTATTGTGGTTTCTTTGCCTAACTAATTCTACTTCAATGCTACCACCCACACTTAGCTCCAACCACTTGTAATAATATATCTTTCTCTCCTTATAGTCTTCACTAAGCTACATATAGTAATCCCTGTTTTGTTTTTATTTTTGCTTATTTGTTTTATTTACTTTCTTTTTTTTTGTGAAATTTACCATCCTGTTTTCTGTTTATTACAACCAATTACCCAGCTATAACTCCTCTGTATTGATGTATTAATGGCCTCTCATCCTACTGGATATTCCCACTCTTCCATTAAATTAAGCTTTCTCATTTTAACAGCAAATAAAACACACAAAAAATACATTTTTATACTAAATATTTCAGATATACAATTTATTGTCCTTTTCTATTATTTTCACCAAAGGAAATTTTACTTCATATGTATATACATACATACATACATAGATACATACATATATATATATATATATATATATATATATATATATATATATATATATATACATACATACATACACATAGGTATGTGTGTATCTATGGCTTAACTTGCTGAAGCTTAGATGTCACTGTCAATAATATTCTTGTTTAAGTATAAGATACATACGCACACACACATATGTATATGTGTGTATATATACTATATCTATCCATATGAATGTATGTATGTGTATGTATATATGCATATGTCTATGTATTTATATGATGTGTGCATGTGTCTGTGTAAGTATATGAAGTAGTTTACTGTTATGGTGCTTTCCAGAAAGAAAAATAAAGAAAAAGAAAATTTCACTCGCTTTTACATTAAAAACATATTAAGCACACTTAGATTTGTCTCGTAGCTTTATTACGTAATTCCCTTCAACAATGGATCATAACAACTTTAGTATTTTGCTCTTTATGTTTCTATAGCTGTTAAGCTTCGAGTCAGTCTTGGTTGAACAGACCATTCCGGCTATGACCATCTAGTCTTTTCTCTCTATCTTCATTCAGTACCTCTATGGCCACATTCACCAATCTGTTCTACTTCCTTTGCACATAGATTCTGAAGAAGATTTGGCTTCTAATTCTAGCATGTTGAGTAACTTTGTGGAGGCTCCTTCACTGGCTGTGTGGTTAAAATGTTCACTTTCAAACTACACGGTTCAGAGTTTATTCCTAGGTGGATGCTGAGAGATGGGTTCTGTACTATAGCTGTGAGTTAGCCAATACTTTGATCATTATCTTCATCATCATTTAGCATCCAGTTTCCATGCTGGCATGGGTTAGATGGTTAAACTGTGACTGGTTAGCCAGAGAGCTGTACCAGGCTCCAATCTGATTTGGCAAGGTTTCTACAGCTGGTTGCCCTTCCTAATGCCAATCACTCCAAGAGTGTAGTGGGTCCCTTTCACGTGTCACCAACACCAGCCACAACTAGGATTTGTGATGTTGTGTGTTTGCGAATACTGGATTAAGCATTGATCAAAATAGGCATGTGCTGTGCTTAGGGTATCTAGAGAAGAGGAGACACCATAGAAATGGCTCATGGCACCAAAGAACTTTCTAAAATAATATTCAAAGTGGCTTTGATGATTGGAAATATAATTTCAAAACATACAAAAGTCTCCATTCATGGAAACCTTGTCATTTGTTTGTAATACCCTACAACAGTATGTGTAGACTTACATGGAAACAAGTGAAGATTGGCAACAGGAAAAGCATCCAGTCGTAGAAAATTCTGCCTCAACTGAATATAATCTGATCTATGCAAGCATCGAAACGCAGGTGTTAAAACTATGATGAAAATGTTGGTAGTGGTGGCAGCAACAATGGCATCTTATAAGAAGGACAGCATCCTTGAATTTTTCTACTGGACTCCTAGGACTGCTGAAAAATTAGGGAAGGAGAAGCCATAATTCATCGATTGATGCTGCTGGAAACAGCAATGTATCAGTGTATTGAACTATTTAACCTTGGTCTAAAGACTTGGTCTGAATATTTCCAACAAAGTAGACTCCACTGTTATGAACAACAGATTAAGTTTGTCTCCTAAAAGTTCACCAGAGCTTTTCCATTTCTTTCTCAAACTAATTTTGACATTAAGAAAGAGAAATCTCTAGTGTCGTTTAATATTTGATTTAACAAATTAAATCCGTCCTCCTCAGAAGTTCTCTGTCTACTTCCAACTTCAGTTTACTTTCTTCTATTTACACAAAGATTTTTTGTCATTGGAATTGGATTATTCTCACCACTACTTTGAGATGATTAGCACTTTACCAAAACCAAATAAATCATTATGGTGTATGGGAATTTTCTATCACCAATTCTTCTGTTGAAGTTTTAATCCTAGCCTCAAGTTGACCAATGTGTTTTTAGTGTAATTATAATGACGGAAACTATGTGGAAGCCTTTTGTAGGCATATGTCTGTGAATTGGTACATTAAATAAATATATTGTATAATTTACTCAAGCTAAATACACTCTTCCTCGTAATTTTTGTCTTTGGAAATGAAATGAACTCACAATTGGCCCCATCAGAGACATATAACCATCAATTCTTTTGGTTCACAAATACATAATATAAAATTTAGAATAAATAGATGTTTCTTTTTAATTTGAAATCACAAATTAATAATGGATCTGTGAAGCTAGTCATGTAGAAGCTGATCATGTAGAATACAATCAGGTTTACAACTCTAATCTAATTGTTGAATAACAGCTGTGGATGGAAGCACGTCTTACACAGTGTTCTGAAGGAATTGCAGCCTGGCTGGTGCCATTTCTCAGGAAACACTCCACACAACTTCCTTTGATCAGCTATCACTCATCACTCATCACTCATCAGCATCAGCAGCAGCAGCAGAAGCAGCAGCATCCTTATTATCCTCATAATAATAATAATAATGATAATAATCCTCATAATCATTAGTATCAGTGTCATCATCATCTTTGTCATGATCATCACAATCATTGTCATCATCACCGTCATCATCATGATAATCAGTTATCATTAATATCAGTCATTATCTTGATCATCATCATTATAGTTGTCACCGTCATCATCATCATCATCATCCTCCTCATGAGGTTGAGTCTGTTCGTATTTACATGACCCTTAATCAGCACAATTTGGTTAGCACTTAGAATTTTCAGCATAATCTCATAGATATTTAAGCTGTCAGAGAATCTTAAAAGGAACCCCTTTCATGCAGGGGTTGAATTTGTGCATCTCTATGGTTCTTTCTCTTTTGACACCAACCAAAAGACTTAACTTTACTGGAGGGCACTGACATAGACATGTTTGGTGCCATTTTGAACATGTCCCAGAAAAAACACACCACAGGAACATTTGGATTCATATAGAAACATTATTTCCCCATTATTGTATTTATATGACTTGATTGATGTAGAAATATAATAATTATTGTTATCATTCTTGTATTTGTTTTGATATCAAAATAGAAAAAAATCAACCTTTTAAAAATTTTAGACACGAGTTTGTGTCACCGAAGCAAAATTTCAAATTTCATTCCTGCATATATGCCTACCTGAGAAAGATTATACCATAAAAGAATGAAGAGTTTGCTTTGTAGGACATTGTGGGGGGAAAAAAGGAAATCCTAGATCGTGGCTGCCCAACATGGTCTAATTCCCATTGGATACCCTCCAAATATATGTTGATCAGTTAACAAATGACAAAAATTAAATAAAAACTGCCACACTCCATAGAAGATGGAGATGAATAGAGAATTAGAGCTGTCACTCATACACATGCACTTGTGTGTGCACGCGTATGCATGTGTGCATTGGCAGATTCTCTACCTCAAATTCTCAGTTCAACTTTGACATTCAACATTATGAGATTGGTGAAATAACTACCAAAGTTGTACCAGAGTTGATGTAATCAGTAAAATCTCTTAAAGGCAGTGCCCCAGCATGGCCACAGTCCACTCACTGAAACCACTAAAAGAATAAAAGAAAATAAATGAAGAATAAAGTAGCAAGTCTGAAGAACGGTTTGTAAACTTTTTGCAGCACATAGACAAATAAATGTACAAGAATTTCTGACAGCAGAAATTATGGTGGAGGTGGTCGTGGTGGTGGTGGTGTTGGTGTCAGAATGGTAACAGTTGTGATGAAGAGATAAGAGATTGTTCAATCAATCATCCATGCAACAGATAGCAATTTTTAATGAAATAAAAATCTCCTCCTCGTTCTTAATGGTAGTTTGTTGGTGGGAAACAGTAATTAATAAATGATATAAAAAAAAATTTGTTTTCTTTGCATTGTGTGTTAGCAAATATTGTTAAACAAATATTGTCTGAAAGTAGATACTAGCTCCAAACCACCACTCACTGTCATAGCACATATACACTAAGGTAAATGAAAAGTATTAAGAAAATTCAAATTATTTATAATGTTGATTATGTTTTTCCAGGTTTTTTTTCGTTTATCTTTTTTTCTTTTTTTTTTTAATTCCTTCTTCATCCCATTTTCAAGAACAAAACTTCTGTTTTCTGCTACAGAAGTTCTTCAGTAAATTTGTCTTTTATATATATATATATATAACTAGTGGGCAGAAATGTTGCTATCAAAATATTGACAGAGATCTTTATAAGAAATCTTAATAAGATATATATATATGTATGTGTATGTATGTGTATATATATATATATATATATATATATATATATATATATATATAGGTGAATGAAGAATAAGGCAGAATGCTAAACTGGAAGCTTATTTTAA
>NC_068998.1:51965500-51969842 GCF_001194135.2 Octopus bimaculoides
ATGCCATTTGTTATCTTGTGAACAATGAAGTAGATTGACAAATTTAATTTTTTAACCAGTTGCAGACACGCGAGATGTTGAAATATTGTTCACAAGATAACAAATGGCACTCTTCTTTTAATTTTGACTCTATATCTTCAGGAGGAGTTACCTCAATCCTTTCTATATTATTATTATTATTATTATTATTATTATTATTATTATTATTATTAAGGCGGTGGACTGGCAGAATCGTTAGCACACCAGGTGAAATGCTTAGCGGTATTTCGTCTGCCGTTATGTTCTGAGTTCAAATTACACTGAGGTTGACTTTGCTTTTCATCCTTTCGGGGTCGATAAATTTAGTACCAGTGAAATACTGGGGTCGATGTAATCAACTTAATTCCTTCCCCAAAATTTGAGGCCTTGTGTTTCCAGTAGAAAGTATTATTATTGTTATTATTATTATTATTATTATTATTATTATCATCATTATTATTATTGACCTGTCAGAATTGTTAGTACGCCATACAAAAATGCTTAGTGGTATTTCATCCATCTGTGTGTTCTGAGTTCAAATTCTGTCGAGGTTGACTTTGCCTTTCGTCCTTTCGGGGTCAATAAAATAAATTCCAGTTAAGCACTGGGGGATCGATGTAATCAATTTACCCGCTCCTCTGAAGCTGCTTGTCTTGTGCCAAAATTTGAAATCATTATTATTATTATTATTATTATTATTATTATTATTATTATTATTATCATTAGTGGTGGTGGTGGCGGCCACCGCCGTCGTCGTCTGAGGCATAAGTAAGCCCTGATTTGGTAAACCTCTGACCAAAAACATTTCAACTGCATTCATCCAGTCATTTTAAATGTGTGTAGGAGAACATTATCAGATGTGTCCTTCGTTTGTACCAGATGCTAAGCTGTTACTCAATATAGATTTGGTTGCTATTTCTTGTCAGTTTATTGATTATGTACAGGTTCGCTCATATATATGACATATCCTGCATTTATTGTGCTAGTAATTATAGCTTAGTTGGTGTCAATGATTAGATTTCTTGTGTTATCTGGGAGTTTGTCTCTGGATATCTGCAACACAACTGCGATTTAATAATTTATGACTTGTTATATTGGATTTGATATGTGATACCAACATACACAAACAGGTTGTCTTTGACCCTGCTTGACTACATTCAAGCCTCAAGGAGTTAAACTTGATATAGTGTTTATATTGCATAGGTACAGGAATGGCTGTTTTTGTTAAGGAGCTTGCTTGCTTCTTAGCTATGTAGTTTTAGGTTCACTTCCACAGCATGGCATCTTGAACAAGTGTCTTCTATGATAGCACTGGGGCCAACCTTTTCAGTGGATTTGATAAAGGGAAACAGAAAGCCCTTCATTTATATGTGTATGTGTGTACATACATACATGTACACATATACATACACACACACACACACACTATATATATATATATGTGTGTGTGTGTGTGTGTGTGTGTATTTGTGTGTATGGTATTGGTTTTTGCATCTTCTTGAGCAAACTTTTTACCACACAGTGTTCTATTTTTGTTGTTGTTGTTGTTTAAAATATTAAGGTTTTGTTTTCAGAGTAGCTTGACTATTTTTTCTAACAAGTTGACCAAAAAAACAAAAAGGCACATAACGGACATCTTTGTATTCCAGGTGGAAGGTCGTTAACTCATGACCATAATCAACCTATGATTATCGTTAGCTCATGCAAGACCATTAGATCAAAGTTTTGAAAAAGGAAAGGCGTTCCTACTTCATAGTATCAATCAAAACAGACAATAAATAGGCATCACTACCAACATCATCATCATCACCACCACCATCATCATCATCATCATCATCATCGTCATGTGTTCAAGAAAGGTAATATTTTCCCCATGGCCAGATGTGTCTTTGTGAATATTGAAAGCAAACAACACCACTTATCTGACAGTGGCACTCACATACAACTATCATACAATATCAAAACAAGTAAACATTAACATACATACACACACATACATAGAGACATACTGTATGTGCGTGCACACGCACACACCTCATGGGCTACTTTCAGTTTCCATTTACGAAGTTCATTCGCGAAGAATTGGTCATCCTGAATCTATAGTAGAAGACGTTTGCCCAAGATACCCAGCAGTGGGACAGAACCTGAAACTTTGTGGTTGCAAAGCATACTTCTTTATTTCATATATATTGGCCATTAAGGCCTTACAAAAAGAGGACAAACATAAAGAAGCTTCGGGCTGGACACAGACATTAATGAGATGAAGGTGATAACAAAAAGGATGAAATGGAAATGGGAGGGGGCACCGGCGCCCACCGACCGATAACCCCTCGTAAACACTGTTCTCTTTTACAATATAAAAATTCAGTATAAAGATTCAATTATAAAAATTCAAAACTTCAATTTAAAAGCATGCTTCTTACCACACAGCCACGTCTGTGCTTGTTGTGAAAGTAAACATTGAAAAGAAGTCTAGTCATATTTTTTCACAATGGTCAAACTGAGGATACTTGTCTTCGATACAGCAAAATAAACACTAACTTTTACATTCTAATGACTTTCCCTTTCTTTGCAGATTACTTTATCCCGCAGTAGTTAAATTTGTATTGATTTTTACCCTTCTAAAAGTGTTTAGATCAGCCTCATATCAGACACAGCAGGGTTAATTTCAATTATTGAGTCTAACTAAAAGTACACAAAAAGTCAGACTTTGTATTTATGGCAGATGATAACCTCTTTTGGATCTGTTTTAACCAATAGGTTACTACATAGATACTGTTAGCATAAAACATATTAATGATAAATATAGCAAGTAACCTTTCTATTTTCAGTTTTGTGCATAAAACCTCTTGATAATAAGCCTTTTGAAACTGCTCCTGGTTCTTCGATACAGATTTCATGTTGAAAATGATCTAAATTAAAATCTTCCTTCGTAATTTTGTGTTAGTCCATGTTCGAAACACGATAATGATGATGATAATAATAGTAATGATAATAATAATAATAATAATAATAATAGTAAATCCCCGGATGCAGTACCAGGCAGTGGCTCTCATGGCTTCTAATCTTAACTGAATGGAAATGTTATCATATACATTGTTTTGTCTTGGTATAAAAGATGGGCTACAGCAAATATTCTGCTCAATACCATAGACTTGCTTGTCAGTTGCTTGATCTTAACCAGTTGAGCATGTCCCTTGGTGGCTGACGATATGTGCATCTCTGATCATGAGCAGAAGTAGTGGGGAGCATCATAGACATGTGTTGAGAGGAATTCTTTGGGGTTTGAATAATTCACCTGTGATAACCTGGGTATTTCATTCAACATCCTTGAACAAACCTTATTTGAGGACCTTTTGAGAAAATGGAGGGGAAGGGCCTGTAGCAAGTGTTGGGAAGATGAGGGAGTTCTGACAGAGGTCAGATAATGTGTGGTGGTGGTTTGGTGCGACTTTCAAAGATATTTATGTATGTATGAGGGCCATGATTTCACTTAGCTTTGCTTGCGACTGACTCATTTCCCAGTCAATGACTGACTCCTCATGAATTATTCGTTCTAAATACTGTGTCTAACATATCGTAAACCAATTATGCGCTCAGTAGCTTATGTGAAACTCTGAACTCGTGAGTAATAAGAGAGAAAGAGAGAGAGAAAGAGAGAGAGAGAGAGAGAGAGATCTTAGCTCTTTGATAAATATTTACACCCTGCTTCCATATTTGAGTGCCTTTCTTTATATATAAACGTGTGTTTGCGAGTGTTTGTGTTTGATTACACATATATGGACACACATATCTATACATCCACATATAGAAATATCCAATTACCCATCATATGTAAACACACATCCATGTATGTAGAGTATAAATGGTGTGGATTACGGGTATAAAATATTCAGTATTTTCTCATGGTAAAGTGTGATACGCTTTATGTAAGTGAAGATAAAATATTGATTATCATGCCATACAGTTAACTACATATAGGCTCTTTCATGTATATATAAATATATACACATTTTTTATTAATAACCGGCATAAGTTACTGAGTGACTCCAGGACCATGTGTTTCATGCATTGGCACTAACCAAATTGGTTTCAAATGAAGGGGTCATATATTTATATACCAGTGATAATGGTATTTTCCTGGATTGTTCTGGAACAAATTATATAAACAATTGCTATGTCACCTGGATAATGCATATGTCGCAAATGGTTTGCTTGTTACATCATTCTTTAGCTAAATAAATAAATAAACACATAAGGAAGATTTAAAGATATATATATATATATATATATATATATATATATATATATATATATATATATA
>NC_068998.1:51971014-51974094 GCF_001194135.2 Octopus bimaculoides
ATATATATATATATATATATATACACACGTATGTATATATATATATACGTATGTATATATACACACATACATAACCAAGAATGCTAGTGAACAGAAGTACAATATGTACAAACACATACGCATGCATATATTCACACTCATCAATACATTATTCTTTTACTTGTTTCAGTCATTTGGCTGTGGCCATGCTGGAGCACCACTCTTGGTCGAACAAATCAACCCCAACACTTATTCATTGTAAGCCTATACTTATTCTATCAGCCCTTTTGCTGAACTGCTAAGTTACTGGGACGTATGCACACCAACATCAGTTGTCAGGCAATGGTGGTGGGAACAAACACAGACACATTATCATACACACACACACACACACACACACACATATATATATATATAGAGAGAGAGAGAGAGAGACAGGCTTCTTTCAGTTTCTGTCTACTAAATCTACTCAAGGCTTTGGTCAGCCCAAGGCTATTGTAGAAGATACTTGCCCAAAGTGCCACTCAGTGGGACTGAACCTGGTACCATGTGATTGGGAAGCAAGCTATTTACCACACAGCCATGCCTGCGCCTTATGTTCATGGATTCACATGCATGCATAGACATATGCGCCAATATAAAACACAGGAACTACCTCGTGTCCACAGTTTTTCTCTCAAATCATTTTCACTATCATATATGCACACTGACATAACCACCGATTCACACACCTCCACACACACACACACACACACACACATATATATATATATATATATATATATATATATATATATATGAAAGAGAGAGAGAGAGAGAGAGAGAGAGAGAGAGTGTATGTTGATACTGGAATTCATCAGTTTTAGAGTGTCTTTGGTTTTTCTTTGAAACCAGTCACATGCAGTATTCACATGAGAGTGTTTATTACAATGTTGCACTGACAACATTTATAAACATGGGTTCCAGTCTTAGCATATTTTCATGTTTTGTTTGATTCTTTATGATTTGATTACTCTGTTAATTAGTATATTTCACTTTGTTGGAAAATATAAACATGTACTTATAATTTAATCTCTGGTTAAGCAACAATTTATTTAATTCTTGCAGTTAAAGGTCACAAAGTAATTCAGAAATAAATTTCTTTAAAATATTTTCTATCAATCTGATTAAAGGTCAACAGTTTCAAAATTATAAAATAGCAGACAAAAAAATGTGATATAATTGAGTTGAATTCATATCAAATCAAACCAACAATGTTTAAAATATAGAAAGACTATAATAGATTTGAGAAATTCTCTTTGAAATCAGCAGTCTATAATCATGTCTCAGATATACATACACACACACACATCGTCGAAACGCCGGTGTTAAAACGTGGGTAGCTGAAGAAGTAGAATGTTCTCTATGTGGCTCGTGTGTTCTCGTCTACGTTTGTGTGCAATGTCCTGTACCCAGATATGCACCTATACATACAGGTGGATGTCGGTATGCACATACCTGTACGTATATATGCATATACTCATTTACTTTTGTTTATATATATATATATATATATATATATATATATATATATATACACACACACACACATATACACATGCACACCTACCTACACATACACAGAGAACATGTACACATCTGCCCACATGGACACATAGACTAATCAAATTGCTTATAGAACAATGAACTCCAAGAGAGAAACATACAAACATACAATCTTTACTCAAATACGTTTGTGAACATCAAAGCACAAGAGAAATAATTTTCTATACTAACAAAGCCATAACATGCCTGACCTATAACCCCAACCATACAAAGGAAAACCTGAAAATACTCAAAATAACAACAACCCCAAGTAAAGATAGGACCAGCCTACACTTACCCCCTGTCCATATTCTTTTGTGAAAACAAAGTTGGCACACCCAATTTCTAAGGGGTTGAGTATTGAACTTTGTATCTTGACCTTTATCAAAGGGACCATATCTAATAATACTAAAAGCAAGGAAAATAGTGTCACAGCTTATGTCTATCTAGCAAATGAGAAACACTTACAAGCTTGTTTACAAAGTTCTACACATATGAATAATTTCTAAACAATAGCATAAGCTGAAATTTAATCAATAAATTTTTTTCAAAAACACCTTTCCATAACAGCTGACAGCAAAAGCCTAATCACCACCTACACACCCAAAGATGCTTTTAACCCAACGGAGATTATTATAAAAGCAAGACTAACTCTAATGCACAGCAGTTCAACGATGGCTTGACTGGTTTTAGCCAGTTAACTTCAAAGTCATTATCAACAACATACTTGTATAAGAATAATAAATTTGTACTCTACATAAGTATAAAGTAACCTATCAGATTAATTTAAAATTGCTACTATTATAACTGAAAAAAAAGCAAACAATATATATGAACATATGAGTATGTATGTATATATATATATGAATGTCCACGTTAGTGGTCAACGTTATATATATATATATATATATATATATATATATATATATATGTGTGTGCGTGTGTGTGTGATGAAATAAAAATAAGACAAAATACTTGGGTCAATGAAATTAACTAAATGCCTTTGAAAGCAGTGCTCCAGCTTGGCAACAGCCTTAGTGGCTGAAATTAATATAAACAAACAAAAGTTCGTTATGATCTATTTGAAAATATTTTCATGTAACCATTTTATTTTTGCAGGAAATCATTGCTATCAGTTGTTCCTGGTGCAAAATGGCTTACCACAATAAAATCACTTGCTTTATGATGCGACACTTTGAAGAACAATGTACCCTTGGCGTCCACAGTAACATCATCATTCCACCATCTTGGATCATCAAATTACCTCGAAAGGTGAGATTTTTATTTATTTCATCTGCTATTGCAATTGCTGAAAATGGGACTTTAAGTTACAGGTTTCCACTTGAACAGTCACGGATTTGTGGCATTTCTGAAGGTGAAAGTATCAAGAAGATATCTGTACAGCTCAGTGCAGAGCAAACACGTTAAGGGACTTCATCTGTAAAGCATTTTTTTTAAACAATGCTGATGTATATATCCTTCACCATTGCATATTAGCAAAAGATTCACACTTATAT
>NC_068998.1:51974104-51977164 GCF_001194135.2 Octopus bimaculoides
TATATATACATATATATATATATATAAGCACACACAGTATTTTCCAATATAAGAGTAAATATTGTATACAGTATAAGCATTCAGATGAAATTGCTTTCTTTCCAAACCTGTTACATTTTACATGGAATTCTCGGTCCTCTGAAATTCATCTTCGTCTGTGAGTTTCTCTACCTCTTTTGGCTGTATATTTTATCCTGAAAATTTCAACCCCTGTGCTGCAATGGGTTCAATTCCACTGCATGGCACCTTGGGCAAGTGTCTTTTACTATAGCCTCGGGCAGACCAAAGCCTTGTCAGGGGATTTGGTAGGCAGAAACTGATAAAAGCTCGTCGTATATATATATATATATATATATATATTGTATGTATGTATGTGTTTGTTGTTTGTGTCAGTGCTTGTCCCTCCATCATAGCTTGACAACTGATGTTCGTGTGTTTATGTCCCCCGTCACTTAGCAGTTCGGCAAAAAGAGACCGACAGAATAAGTACTAGGCTTACAAAGGGTAAGTCCTGGGGTCAATTTGTTTGACTAAAAGGTGGTGCTCCAGCATGGCCGCCGTCAAATGACTGAAACAAGTAAAAGAGAATACACATGATGGTCTTCTGCATAGTTTCTCTCTAACAAATTTCACTAATGCAGTATTGGTTAAGATGAAGTTTGCTTAAGGTACTCTGTTATTGAATTGAACCCAGAATTACATGATTGCAACGTAAACTTTACTGCCTAGTCATGTCTATGTCATGACACACACTTCTATTCCTGTCATTAGATTACACAGTGGTTACTTAATGAATATTAAAAAGATCAAGGAACATTTTCATTATAGTTCGGTAACAGAGAGAAAAATAAAATAGCTAAACCTTTGATATATTATGTTTACTGCTTACGTACCAATTACTGGAAAATTTATTGTTGTGTATAATATGGTATTCTTATTTATATTCCATTCTCTATTGAAAGGAATCGTTCTTGCAATGAATCACGGTAACAAATGGATCCTTTGAGCAATATTGAGACATAAATCTCTGTTTTTTTTCTTCACGTGTCTCAAAATAAGTAGCCTCCTATAAGACTTAACAAATAAACCCATAAAGTTCATGAAGGTGTTTGGTAAGTTCAGTTGACATGAAGAAGGATGAATCTTAATATTTTGCACCTTGTGTGCCCTTTGTCAGTAATGAAAAAATATAAAAAATAAAACTGTGTTGTCACTGATGTTTTTCTTCATTAGCTAATCACCAAAATAACAAAACAGCTTTCTCTTCCTCTCTCTCTTCCTCTCTTTTTCTCACTCCCTCTTTCCCTATCTCCTCTTCCTTTCATTTTCATCCTTCCCTCTCTCTCCTTCCCTTTCTCCTCACTTCTATTCTTCTCTTCCTCTTCTCTGCCTGTGCCCTTCTTGGCTTCTCCACTTTTTCTCCCCCCACCTCCTCCATTCTCTCTTCCTTACTCTCAGTTGATGAGTGAAATTCTGAAACTTTAGCTACCATCAATCACCATGGTGATCAAACTTACTGAATTGTATGAAATCTCTTATGGATTAATTTTTTGCTGATGCAGACCTTCACCAACACCTTCAAATTCCAAATTCTTCTGATAAAAAGCAGTCAGTTGGAGCTGATATAGTTTACAATAGGTCTGCTGCCCCCTGCTGAATATGTGGTTTTTCACTGGTTTTCCACTCATTTATTAGTCTTGAAAGAAAATGCAATATACAGAAGGAGAATAATGAATGAAATGAGAAATAAGGGAATCTTCTTACAATGCTAAAAGTTTTCACTTTTGTTACGACAAGTGGAATTTAAAAGAAATTTGATGGGTGAGTTTATCCAGATTAGTAATCCCGTAGAGGTTCGCTTGAGATAAGTATTGATGCTGTGAGTTGGGGGGTGGGGAGCTGGTAGTAGTTTTAGCACGCTGAGGAAAAGGCTTAGCAGCATTTCATCTGTATTTATGTTCTAAATTAATTAAAATTCCACCAAGATTGACTTCACCTTTCATCCTTCTAGGGTTGATAAAATAAGTACCAGTTGAACACTGGGGTCGATGTAATCGACTTAACCCCTCCTCTCATAACTGCTGGCCTTGTGCCAAAATGTGAAACTGATATTAGTGTTTTTTGTTGTTAATTAGCTCCAGCTCTCTTTTCTGTTCTACTGATGTTCTCTGAGGGTTTTTTGGTCAGTTAATGGTCAGCATCATTAGTGTTTTGGGTAAAACGCTTAGCAGCATTTTATCTGTCTTTCTCTCCTGGGTTCAAATGCCATTGGGGTCAACTTTGCCTTTCATCCTGTCGGGGTTGATAAAATAAGTACCAGTTGAACTCTGGCATTAATCTAATCAATTTTGCCCCTCCCTCAAAATTGCTGCCGTTGTGGCAAAGTTTGGAACCAATATTAGCAGTGTGCATTGCATAATTTGTGTTATCTGTGTGTTATAATTGTTATGTAACCCCCAAGTAATCTCAGGTTAAACACACCCTTGGCATCCAGGTCTAATAATGAGGTGCGACTTAGAGATCTATCGTTCAGATAAACTGAGTCTCCCCCACCTAACAAAGAACCATACTTCGCATTTCTACACACATTGGTTAATTGCATAATTAACCAGTGTGGTGGTTTGAAATGTACTCACTCCACTGAACAGCCTATACAGTCTGTAGAAGCCAACAAAGTGGACTTTGTTACAATGCAACAGTTGCTGTTCTTCTGCACTTATCATTGATCGTTTACATCCCAGCAGTGTTCAGCAGCTAATGAGCTGATTGATACTGCTGCTGCTAATTTTCTGTATATGTTGGTTTGTTTTGTTTGTTTTTGTCTAGACTGTATGGAAGTGGGAGGGGATGTTGTTGTTTAGCCTAAATCATTCCTGGTCCATCAGTCCCATGTTTAAAATGCATTTGTTTATATATATACATATATATATATATATATATAATAATAATATTAGGGATAAAATCCAAATTTACAGGTAAAGACTCAATTAAAATCAATTTATTAAAAATTAAATTAAATTAAGCTTCACAGTATAAAATATATTAATATATAGTATTAGG
>NC_068998.1:51977369-51977921 GCF_001194135.2 Octopus bimaculoides
CAATGCAACAGTTGCTGTTCTTCTGCACTTATCATTGATCGTTTACATCCCAGCAGTGTTCAGCAGCTAATGAGCTGATTGATACTGCTGCTGCTAATTTTCTGTATATGTTGGTTTGTTTTGTTTGTTTTTGTCTAGACTGTATGGAAGTGGGAGGGGATGTTGTTGTTTAGCCTAAATCATTCCTGGTCCATCAGTCCCATGTTTAAAATGCATTTGTTTATATATATACATGCACACACACACATGCATACATACATACATATACTCGCACAAACGTATATAACTTCTGAACCAGATAGCCTTTACCATGACTGGGGGTATGATTTGAGGAAAATTAACTGCTATTTCTTTTGTTCTTGCCATGGTGTTCTGGAGTGTTGTAGAAATATTTGTCTTTTTATTGTTTGTCTCTCACAAAATACAGAATATTTCTTACATTTTTGTGTTCCCTACTTATTAGCATTAACTTATCGCTATACTTTCTCTCTCTCTCTTTCTCTCTCTCTCTCTCTCTCTCTCTCTCTATATATATATATATATATATATATA
>NC_068998.1:51979167-51987623 GCF_001194135.2 Octopus bimaculoides
ATATATATATATATATATACGTAGGGGTGACTTTGATCTAATCTTTAATTTCACTATCTTTATTTAACCATGTATCACAGCATATGTTTTCCCCTTCTTCAGGTTGATCTTTGCACATTTATCTACTCCCATTTTCATCAAGCATCTCCACTAAGTGAATAGACAAAGTTGTTATTACTTTCAGCAAGAAGTTGTAAAGATATCCACGTATAAATGTGGTTCATAGCTGTCTCATAAACAGCTGTGTCCAAAACCACTTTAGTGCAGTAGTTTAACCAGTAATAGACGTTTAATACTGTTTTGTCCATCCATACTTCTCTTTTCAATATTATTCATTTTTCATGTTATATTTAATATATCTACTCATCTTTGATGCTATCTTTCAGCAATTCTGATCTCCATGAATATAGAACACCTGAATACATCTCAGTTGTCAGTACATGCCCTGCCAGGCTTTTCTCTCTGCTAGCTTCAGCATAGAAGATCTCTGTGGAGTTACTTATATCGCTAAGAATTGCTACCAAATCTCTCTCAAACCACATCCTAAGAAAAAAAGAAATCGTTGGATAATATAGTCCAAGCTACATAATATTTGAATAAAAGTCTAGATGGTCACAACTGGAATGCTTTTGACAATAGGTCTGTTTGATCAGTACTAACTGAAGCTAAGTAACAGCAACAACTTTCAACTGTGATCTGTAAATTAACAATAGATCTTTACAGCAATCTCTCCTTGGCATCCATTTAATTCTGTTAACCTCGTCGGATGTGTGTAATTTACCTGCCCAATTGAGTATCAGGCAGCAGAAGGTGGTATTGGTCAGCAGCTTCACAAAGCTTGGTCAAGTAGAGGAGAGCTGCAGCATGCATGGAAACTGCAAATGCAAGCTCTGGGACTGCGACACTGGTGAAAATGGGGGTCGGAGGGGTGGTTGGTAAATATTGAATTGTGACTTTCGAGGGATAAACTTTTCTGTGGATAAACTCTACTACAAGTGTTATAAAGGCTTTGGTTTTGGATTTTCGACTTGTGTGTTGGAAGGTTATTTTGGTCCACTTTCATATTTACACCAGGCCCCTTGTCCTCTTTTTCCAGATACTGACAACCACGTTGAGGTTTTAATTTACATCTTTCTTTTACTTAATTCCTATATCTTTTAGTTTTTGTCTCATGTCTCATTATATTCTTACTTCTTTGGCTAGTGTTCTCTCCTTACCTTCAGTTACCTCCATATTAACAATCATTTTATTGTACCTACTAGCCTCCTTTCTTCTTGATATGTATAGAAAACATTGCTGTTTATATTGTTTGCTCATATTAGTTTTTTTTTACTTCTACTATAATAAAATCTCTATCTCAATCGTAAGAACATACTGCCCACGTAAGATTTAGAATGGTGATATATTTAAAATCCTATCATAAATTTCCTTCTTTCCTTGTCTATGTTTCTCCATGCACTCACTTTCCAATTTATTTTCACTGAAACTGTAGCCAATTAATGGTTTAGCTAGTGTGTTTACACTAATTATTATTGTTATTATTATTTTGTTTTATGTTTAGTCATGTTCGTAATACTAATGTGATTCCACTACAGTATTCTCCATTTAATTTCTTCCTTCACTTCTGTTTGCTGAATATTGCCTGCTTGCTTTATTCCTAAGTATTTATTAATATATGTTCTTGCTTTAGTACTTTGATTTCTAGATATCTATATATCTCTTGTTGCCTTTTTTGTTATTTTAATTTTTTTTTTTTATGGCTTTCACACATGTCTCGAGTCCCATATCCATGTAAATGTCTCTACTGAATCCTTACACTATTTATAGTGAATCTTCTAATTAGTTACCATCTCCTGCATACACTTTTCAAGCTGTCTGTTTACAAGAGATGTAAATGTAGGCTGGCTGCTTCAATAAAGCCATTAGATGAAAAAGCAACAGAGACAACAAATCCCTCTAGAAAATTCTTATTCTTATTGGAAATTGTGCTAGTTTTATATCTTCGGCTCTAAAGTGTTTACTTTTCTACACCGTCGATAACATAGTACCTTTATTAGTTTTACTCTATCTATTTGGACTCCTTTTAGTTTACAAATGCATTTTTGTAGTCAATCATGAGCTGTTTTACTGTTTGTCACTCTACTTCAACTGTATGTTACCATTCTGCTTTTTATTGAGGATACGTGGCCTATGGCTAAGTTGTTGGGATCCTGAACACAAAAGGTCATCAGTTCATTTCCTGGATAGAGCAACAGATTTTATGTCTTGAGCAAGTCACTTAGTTCCTGTCAGCTCCAGTCTACTCAGCTGAAAATGAGTACCAGCTGACTACTGGTGTAACTCTTCTCTCCCCCCATCTCTCACATTCTCAGTGTTCCACTGACTGAAGACTCAAAAAGGCTGAGAGTGTCAATATCTGCTCATGGCAATACAGGCGCCTAAAACAACTACAAAAAAAAAAGCATGGCACAAGCTACAGGTCATACTCTCTTGCAAGGGACAACAACTTAGCAAGATTTTTACTTATAAGGGACTTACTCCCTCTATCCATACATCTCTCAGCAAGATAAGCTCCTGCCTCTTTGGTAAGATTTTGCATTTTAACTGGTGTACGAAAATGTCAGAATATGGAAGTTGATTATTCATATGATGTTGATAGACAAATGAATGATCTACAGTTAATGTTTTGTTGCTAATGTTTACCCTTTTGTTTTCCCTGACCAGATAGACTTATAATTAAAGAGAGTCAGGCCTTGACCATCCTCCCTGTTTTTCCTTGAATATCTTATCTGGAGAACCGTATCACCAAATGTATTCTTTTTTTTTTTATATATGTTACAATGATAGAATGTTATTTCAAGGGTGATTTCACTTGTTATTATTAGCTGATAAAGTGACTGGTTACATAAAGCTCCTGTATTAAGAGTTGGTGATTAAGAGATAAAAGCTCTTAAGCATTTTACCCACCCACATCTGTCCCAAATATTCTATCCATTTCATATTGAAACTGGTCAGATCCAGCCTCCCACACATACCCTACAAAGTCATTCTAAAAACAAACAATCACATCATTGAAATCTTAGAGCTATGAGCTATGAATGCATGATTAATTCAAAGCAATGTGAATACATAAATATTATATTTGACAGAGTAATTTCACTGTTAAAGGGTTGAAATAGTCAGCCAAATGTTAGATTTCTTTGTTACAGCATTCTGATGAGATCCCTTATGTATATCTGTAAAGTATTTTGGCTGAAAGTTTAATGCAAGCAATTCCTAGTTTATATATCTATTTCATTTATGCTAAGATTATTTCTTCAGTTAATATATTTTGTTGCTGACTACTTTTAATTTCTCCAGCTATTCAGTCTCCTTTTTAATTCACAATACCTTTTTGTTATGGTTTCCATACGTCTTCCAAATATTTATTTCAATTTTTGTCAGTCATTATATCATCCTTATTTAATATTCTGTTGAATATTCTGGAGCTTCTTTTAAATAAACCATTGTTTCAAAGAAGCATTCCTGTTTTTGAAATTGCTTAATTCATTGTCTTTATTGAGATTTCTTGTATTAACCCATCTCTTATTTCTGTCACTTCCTCTTTCCCATTGATGTTATATTCACTAAATCTTTCTATTCATTTCTTTATTTTAATAATTGAGTTTCCTTTATCTAGTTCAACCAGTATTGATAGTTTCTTTCTCTTTCTATCTTCCTTCACATCACTTTTTTGTTTACTGCGTTATCTGCAAATGTTCATTTAACCGTCGTTGAACAATGTTTTTTTGCCTTTTCTTTTAGTTTTGTTTTGCTTTAATAATGACAATCATCAACTGAATGACTGAACTATTTAACTGTTTTGAACGATGTTATTTTCCTTTTATGAAATCTATCCAACATCATTGTTATAGTTCTCAATGGTTTCTAGTGTTTTGTTGTTTCGTTTAACCTTTTTGACACCAGCTCGTACCTGAGACCATCTCTCGTTCAATGATATGAAACTTCTTTTAAAGTATTCATATTTAAATTCTAAATCTTCCATCATAACTATATATAAGTTTTTTTTTGTTATATTCCAAATGGCATAAGGACTTCACTTAGAGGATTGGCCCTTGATAATTATCCTCCAGATATTTGTACCCATAAGACAACTACCCACAGAAAATTGACCCCACTTTCTACATCAGACAACGGTCCCAGAAAATTGCCCCTTTACACAATTAGCTTTACACAATTAGCCTAACACAATTAGCCTAACACAATTACTCCTAAAGGACAAATAACCTTGAATAATTCCCTTCATAGGACAACTGTCCTGCCCTTGAATAGCTGCTCCTTGCACAATTTCCCTAATAAAGAGAAAGTAGAACTATGAGCATGCAAATACTTACGACTAATTACCAGTTATAATAATTATTAATTATACTATTATTAATTGTTGTAATTATCAATTATTGTATTTTTGTATAGCTCATAATTTGCGGTTTTAGTAACATAATTATAGCAATGGTGTGGTGGCAATTGATCTTTTTATGAAACAAAGAAAATTATGTTTCCATTGCTTTTTCAAATTGCTGATGTTATCTGTCGGTCACAACTCTTGGACAAATAGTGTCCCATGTGGGAAGATTGTCTTGAAGAATTTTAGTTGAACAAATAACACTCGTTAATTGGTGGTGAGGGAACAAACACAGAAATCAATCTCTCTGATACACATATGTGTATACATATATATATGTGTGTGTATGTGTATATGTGTGTGTCTATATATGTGTGCATATATGTGTGTGTGTGTGTATATATGTGCGTGTGTGTGTGTATATATATATATATATATATATATTTTTTTTTATAATTTTCTTATGAAACACATAGTGTAGAAGTACTCAAGTCAAACCTGCTCCATTAGATAAGTATAGTGGATAGAATGGAAAAAGTTCAAATCAGGCTGTCTACGATTAACACATGCATATACGGGTTTAATTAGAATAAAATAAAGATTGTCTGAACTGAAACATATATTGATACATTAAAGATATAAAAAATATACATGGCCATATAGATATATAGATATATAAACACACTAATAATACAATATAGACAAAAATAATAGTGGAATATAGATAAAACAATGTTTTAAAAAAGAATTTAAATATGGTATAGTAATAGGCATTAAAAAGAGTTTTGGGTTACATGTTAGAAGAAAGGCTTTTAAGACAGAAATAATTCATTTTAAATAGTGTTAAAATTTGGTAGCTTAACTCTTTTGTTACCATATCTCTGTTGAAATGCTCTCCCTTACTTTCAATTTATTTTCAAAATAATGAAAAATTTAGTGCAATAATTTTGTTGTTTCATAAGAACTTAGAACATAAATCAATATGAAATTTTGATGGATGGTCTTAGTTTAGACCACTTTAAAACTAGAAGTTTGAGTCATAAAGCCAGAAGCGTTCTCAAGCAGCTTAATATCATATGGTTTAAACCTCTGGTTCTCCGATAGAAAATTTCAGTTTTAAAGTGATCTATTATGAAATTAAAACCGTCCATCAAAATTTTATGCTAATTTGTGTTCTAAACACCATCTTAATAATGGCAAAGTTATTTTACTAAATTCTTTAGTTTTTTTCAAAATTAATTGAAATAAAGGCAGAATATTTCAACAGAAATATGATTTTATTATTATTATTATTATTATTATTATTATTATTATTATTATTTTTAAGGCAGCAAGCTCGTAGAATCGTTAGTACACTGGATGAAATGCTTTGTGGTATTTTGCTCGTCACTACATTCTGAGTTCAAATTCTGCTGAGGTCAACTTTGCCTCCCTTCCTTTCGGGGTCAATACATTAAGTACCAGTGAAACACTGAGGTCAATGTATTCAACTGGTCCCAAGCCCCCAAATTTCAGGCCTTATGCCTATAGTAGAAAGGATTATTATTATTATCATCATCATCATCCTCACTTTGGTATCAAGACTTCAAAATAATTTTGAGCAACGTTTCCTATAACAATCTGATAATCCTCTCCAAGAAGTTGAAATGATTTGCCTTATATTTACTTAATGTTACTCAATGGTAAACTAAGAAACTCTATAAGATTATGTAGCTCTTGCAGACATCAGTTTGTTTGGAAATGAACTCATTTAAAGAAATACTGAAATTTTGTCTTTCATACAAGATTTTTCTTTATTTTCTTCATAATTTCATGTATTCATTTCTCTTCAGTATATTCATTCATAATTTCTGTAATTAAAATTAGACTTAGATTTAGTCAAAGCATTTTTTTTTATCAAATTCACTTATTATGTAGATGAGTTATAAATAGCCACCAATTTCCATCACTGTGTGGAAAAAAAAGATGTTCCCCATTTTTCAGGTATTATTTTATTCCAAGGCAAATTTCACACTGTTTTTCACAAACCATTATCAGTTTAGGACAATCAATAACTTTTACTTATTGGAAAGTTATATATTTCTCTTTATATAACGGAAATAAGAGTTTCTTTTCCTCGTTTTTCGTATTTAATTATTTATATATTTTGTGGCAATGATGACTCCTTTTGATTGGCTACAAGACCAACTTTTCTTTGGATGCAGGCAACAATGGTTGGTGCCAAGCTGGAAGTATCAATGGGAGAGTGTCGTTAGCTGTCTAGCTTTTACTCTGTGACCATCCCTGCTAAAATTTGCCACACCTTCTCTTGAATTTCCTGAGAAAAGCAGTTTTAGTTTACAAACATTTCATGTGATAAACAGCCTTCAGGAACAAATTAAATTCATAAACTGAGGTTCCATCATAGAGACGAAATGCTCAATCTGTCATCAAGAGATAAAATAATATATCAAATACTTTTTGGTTTCTTTTACTTGTTTCACTCATTAGACTGCGGCCATGCTGTGGCATTACCTTTTGTGGTTTTAGTCATGTAAACTGGTCCTTGTATTTTATGCATTTTATTGACCTCAGAAATGGTTGAAAGGTAAACAGGTGCAGGTGTGGCTGTATTGAAAGAGGTTTGCTTCCCAACCACAAGGTCCTGAGTTCAGTTTCACTGTATTGTAACTTGAGCAGGTGTCTTCTACTATAGCCCTGTGCCAACCAAAGCCTTGTGAGTGGTTTGGGGTGATGGAAACTGAAAGAAGCCCATTGTGTATATGTATACATATATGTGTGTGTATGTGTTTGTTTGTGTTCATCCCCCACCCTCTCTTGACAACAGGTGATGGCTTTTTTCTCATCTTTGTAACTTTTTTACAGTTTTACAAAAGTGATCAATAAGTACCAAACTTAGGATATAAGTACTAACTTGTTTGGGATAAACCTTTCAAGTTGATGCCCCAGCATGGCCAAAGTCCAGTGACTGAAACAAGTAACAGATAAAAGATGTGAGAGACATAGCTGAATGTAAACAATTGTTGTAATTGGCACTCCGTCGCTTGCGACGTCGACGGTTCCAGTTGATCCGATCAACAGAACAGCCTGCTCGTGAAATTAACGTTCAAGTGGCTGAGCACTCCATAGACACATGTACCCTAACCACTGGGCCATTGTGCCTCCACCTTCCGCATTGATTTTTTCATAATGATTGCTAATAATACACATGCATGCACATACACACACACACACACACACACTTCTGACAGGCTTCTGCACAGTTTCCATCCAGTGTATTTCCCCAATTTATTCTAAAAAGGAATTTACATGCCCAAGCTGCTGTGAAGAGGAATTGAGCCTTGACTCATGCGATTTATAATGCACACTTCTTAATCACACAAAAATGTTCCATAGACATGCAACTATTGTATTTTACTGGTTTGAATTTTAATCAGTCTTAATTTTTAAATAGATTGAAAAATAATATCACGAAATTATTTCTGCTATTTATCAAAATTAACATCAATAACTGACGAGTGAAACCTTCTTCATTTGAACAGATTTAAAGCTATTTAAGAAGCTATTAACAAAATTGAACATTTTAAATTAGATACTAAAATGTTTACTAAATGATATTAGTTCTTCTAAGCATTAATCAAAAACAACAAAAGATAACAAAGCAGGTTCACTGACAAGATTTGAACCACATATCTATTGATTAGCAAGTGACTGCATTATCGATTACACAGTACCCTCAATTTCAACTCTAGTTTAGAAAATAGGTTTCTTTTAACTAACTTATTGTTTTTCTTTAAATTCTCTATTTCTTGTCTTCTATTAGAAAGTTTACTTTGGGTTTATTGAGAAAGGAAGAGAGAATATAATACAAATTTATTTTAAAAAAAACAAACTATTGACATTGAAATATATATATATATATATATATATGTTTGTGTGTGGGCATGTATGTGTGTATATTTGCATGCATATATGTGTCTGTATGGATATATACATACATGTATGTATATATATATATATATATATATATATATATATATATATATATATATAT
>NC_068998.1:51988551-52001388 GCF_001194135.2 Octopus bimaculoides
GTATAGCACCATTATGAGTTTAAATCTCTTGCTCTGTTTCCGGCAGGAAATTGTAATACTAGCAATATAAATTAAATTGTTACAATGTGTTAATAATTCCATCTATTGCCATAAATGTACATTTTATGTAAAATTACTATTCCATTGTCATCCAATATTATATGTTTAAAATAAAAGGTTTTTATCATTATTATTATTATTATTGATATTGTTGTTGTTGAGAGATTATATGGAAAGCTTCTCATACAGTAAACGTTCTATAATGTCTCTTTTCTGAACATTTATTTCTATGAATGAATTGTTAAAACTAGAAAATAATAATAGTATTTCAAATCTTGTTTTAATAACAATCTGATACTCAAGAAAAGGCTTGTCTTTTATAGATATTTTCCAAAATTAGTTTGATGGATTTCACATAAATTATTATTCAATAGTATTAACATCTAGCTTGTTTTTGGGGGGTTTTTTTTTGTTAGATATTGAAAAACATAACATTTGAAGGTTTTTAAACTCTGTGGTTATTCTAACAACTGGACACAAAGAGGTACCGTGTGGATAGATTAGAGAGAATTGTTATTTTACAGGTTTCAATGATTAAACAATGACCATACAATGACCATACAATGACCATAGGCACAGGAGTGGTTGTGTGGTTAGTAGCTTGCTTACCAACCACATTGTCCTGGGTTCAGTCCCACTGTGCAGCACCTTGGGCAAGTGTCTTCTCCTATAGCTATGGGCTAACCAAAGCCTCGTGAGTGGAGATGAGACTCTGATAGAAAACATTTGCCTATGTGCTTACCTTGGAAGTGAACCCAGAACCACTTGCTCTGAACAACCTTCTTAATTACACAGCCATACCTGACAACATGTGCCAAGATAAACACAAAGGTGTGTGTATGTGTGTGTGAGACTGATTCATAACATATGAAATCATGTCATTCTCTTCTGTGTTTGTTTTTATTTTATTATAATTATTTCTTTTTTATTTTTATGGAACATGGGAATGACTAGAAGTTTTAATAATATTAGTTTAATGTGAAACAATTTATGGACTGACTTAATGCTAAGATTCACTTATGGGAATTTAAAAAAACAATCTAATAAACTAGCCATAAATAAGATAATTTTCAATATTTTCAACTTGAAATTATTTTGATTCTTAACAAAAAGATTTGATGATAATATTTGTTTTGTTTTTGCTGGGTGTTTTTGTTTTCTTTGATTTGATGTCATCTTTGTAAGCAACATATATACATACATACATGTATAACACCTTAGAAGCAGTTGATAAAATCTTAATTTACACTAATGAATGTCTTCTGATGAATTAGAAAATCATTAAAAATAAACTCTAATTTACTAAACTTCTTGGGATTTTATTTTCTAGAAAAATGGTTTTAATTCCTGAAAGCAAAATTCCTTACAGAATTTAATAGTTAGCTAGTGTTTTAAGGTGTATTTTGCTTTGTACTTTTAAACTGAATCATTAAGTCTGGTATCTTCTGGCTAGAGAATAACTAAATCTTGCTTATACAATACAGCAGTCATTTTTCTTTTAACTAACCCAAATTATAATTCCATGTTAAGATTGCTCTGAAAAAAGAAAAACCTGAATAAGATGCATTTCTGTTGTTCATTGTTGTTGCCTAGGTTACATATAATAATATTATTAGCAATGCTAGAAGGAAGGAGAAAAATAAATAAAATTAAAAAATCTTAAGAAATTTGAAATTAACAAATGGATTACTATGAATCTACAAACTCATTCTTTTAACTTCCATAGCTGGAATGAAAATGGTATGAAAGAAGTTTTCCAACATCAAACAACCCAAAAAGAAGGTTACAAGAAACAATCACATTTGTATATGTGCATGTTACATAGATTACTAATTTACAGTGGTTATAAAATGCATATTTCATTACATTCTGAAAGCAAATATATATAATCAGTGAGTTAGGCCATGTAGGTAGCACCAACCCCCAACTCTACAACTCTACATTTCAAATTATATTTTGAAACTCCTTGGTTATCATTCTCAACTACACACCATCTCAATATATCAAATCATATTGAGATATAGAAAAATAAGATTTGTTTTCCATTTTGTTTACAATGTAAGATGATACATTATCTACATTTGACGGATATTTATCCTCATCTTGTTTGTTGTTAACACAACGTTTCGGCTGATATACCCTTCAGCCTATATCAGCCGAAACATTGTGTTAACAACAAACAAGATGAGGACAAATATCCGTCAAATGTAGATAATGTAAATAATGTACATAATTCCTCATCTCTTAAATATAGAAATGTAAGATGATATTGGACATTACAAGAACCAATACCAAAAACTGTCCTACCGGCAAGGTGGCTTCTTGTTCTTTCATCTCTCAAAATCTTAACATTGAAGAACAGATTTCCAATCAAAGTTTTCCAACCATGACTCTTCGGTTATATTTTCAAACTGTCTTTTAAGGGGTACGTTGGCTGCTATTTCTTAATGATTGAGTGACCTTGTGGAGACACTTTGATTTAAAACTCTCTAATACTTCAGACCCACTATTGGCCTTACTTTGGCCTACTTTAGTTTCGTACTCATTGAATTCAACATTTATATCCAACTAAAAGAGTTTAGTACAAAGTAATTTATTTTTAATTAATTTGGATGTTTCAAAAATTACAAAGATTTATTTTGCCCATATATGACTACATTTTCTATAACATTCACCCAAACCAAAGATAAATCTCATTTGAGATCCTTAAATAAGCCACTACACAAGACACAAACGTAAACAGGACTTTGTAAATCTTAAACAGATTACTCCATTTGGCTGAAGTTGAAAACGAAATTGAAAATTTTGTAATATCTGCAGTTATTTAAGAAAAAAAAATTGATTGAAAATATAAATGATGCTCTGTTCAAATTTTGTATCGTAGTTAATTACATTCAAGTAGTCAACAGGCAACATCCTTTGTAATTAAATGCAAATATTTACTGTTGCCTTATATTGATGTCATAGTGATATTAAAAGAAGGAAATTTACCGTTTTGTTATTGTTGTTGTTGTCGTTTTCTAATATGTTACAAATTGTAAACTTTAATTTTCACTTAGTAATTGGAGTTTCTTTAATTCTGAAAATTCTAATGAAACATTTGATTCCATATATTGATCTAAGAATTTCAGAATTGATACTTATTATTTTTTTAAATTTTCTTGAAAGAAATAATTAAATGCTAGTGATTTTTATGTAGAAGATTTTTATTTTCCATTTATTTTTTTCTTCTTTTTTTTTGTTTTTTTTTTTGCATGTTGGCATGTTTGCCAATGATGAAATACAATAAAATCTTGCTTGAGTTTCATCTGGTTCATGTCAAATTTAACTGCAATAAATATTTATCATTTCATTCACTTTTTAAAAATAGATTCGAATTAAAGTTAAACTCATTATCCAGATTCAACTCTCAGTCTCATCTTCATTGTTTTTAAACTGATTGTTAATTCTAACAATAGATTCGGTTGCTACAGCTTTGTAGCTTTGTTTTAACAAGAAAATTTTCTCAGAAATTAATTTCATCTGACTCTTCCAAAACAACTTATTTCAAGGATTATTTTGGAAATACAAAATACACAGTCTAAATAATATATTGTGTAGATTGTTTTCTTTAAGATTATTACAGATTTAAATTTTGTAATTAGTGTTTTTAAATTATTGAGATTTTACAAATGTAAATATATCGACATTTGCTGCTGCTTTGCATCCATCTATGCACTGCGTATAATAGCAGCTTAATCTCCTCCCAAACTATCCCTTCTCACCCCTGCCTTTGCACACTCAAACACATCAAGTGTAAAAACACCTCCAAACACTTCAGACCAACAAGGAAACCAACTCTGGTCATCCCACATTTATTTTCATCAAAAGAATATGCCCAGAGCTCAACCTTGATGTCAATAAACTTCTCTCTCTCTCTCTCTCTCTCTCTCTCTCGTTGCTCCAGTCAACTACGTTAAGGGTACACATGACTGTGGAGTGCTCAGCCACTTGTACATTAATTTCACAGAGAGGTTGTTCCAATGATCGGATCAACTGGAACCCTTATCATTGTAACCAATGGAAGACCAATTAGTTATATATACATATGTAATTTATTAAAACATGTGACATATTAATAAAAATCTGTCAATGTACAGCCATCCAGATCTCTGAGTACCTTATTATTTTTTCTAGTATATAATACCTGTACATCATCTCCAAACCTAATATATATATATATACATATATATACATATGTATATATACATATATATATATATATATATATATATATATATATATATATACATACATATGTACATATATATGTATATATATATATACACATATGTATATATAAATGTTCATGGGTGTAGTTAGATACTTCTTCACACAACCCAAGAAACACATTTTCATTCAACAACAATGACAACAGTCACACAACACCCATGCAACAACAGGAATCGAACCCACATTCTGATGATCATAAAGCCAATGCCCTAACCACTAGATCATGTCTTTACAATATTATTGTCCATTCTTATATAACTGGAACTGAATAACATCAACTTACTGAGGTGTTACATTTTATATTGAATGGCTTCAAAGTTGTTAATGCAAACATTGATTTCTTTGGATGTAATTTTAAATGAGTTTTTATTGTCACGAAAGACTCAGACTTTAATCAATTTCCTCTCTGTAACTCTTTTATTTCCACAGTCCTACATATTGACGTGCACTAACATTATTCTCTGATTTAAAGGTGGTTTTGGTTGCACACACAAAACCATAATAATATAGCAGTGTCACAATGCTAACCATTGTTTCTTTTCTTTTTTTTTCCTTCCAGGGTTCATTCAAATCTTCTCTGAGAAAAAGAAAAAAGGCATCATTAAAAAAGAAGAAAAATAAAGATGAACAGAAAACTTTTATTGTGAAGTCCATTCCGTCACCGACAACTAAACCCCTTTTGGTCTTTATCAATCCAAAGAGTGGAGGAAACCAAGGGGCCAAAATAATGCACAAGTTCTGTTGGTTACTCAACCCTCGGCAAGTCTTTGATTTAAGTCAAGGTGGCCCCACATTTGGGTAAGCATAGCATTAACATGTATTTACATTTAATAGGATTTGGGGAGATTTTCCTTTTTTTCTTTTTGATATTTAAAATGCTTTTCCTTTACTTGTTCCAGTCATATTAGATTGTAGCCACGCTGGGGCACTGCCTTGAAAAATTTTTAGTTAAATGGATCAAACCCAGTACAAATTTCTTTTAAAAGCCTGATACTTATTCTCGTGATCTCTTTTGCTGAACTGCTAAATTGCAGGGACATAAACACATCAACAGTGGTTGTCAGGCAATGATAGGGGACAAATACAGACACAAAGACTCACACTTGATTAAAGTGCCATGCAGTAAAACTGAACCAAGAATCATGTGGTTGGGAAACAAGCTTCTTACCGCACAGCCACGCCTGTGCTTGTTACGCTTTTACTTATATATATATATATATATAGATAGATAGATAGATAGATAGATATGTACACATACACACACACATATATATATATATCATCATCATCATGTATATATATATCTATACTCTTATTTGTTCAAATACATGCCACTGGGCTCTGAGAATTATTTCTCTTAACTTGCTTTCATTTTGTGTGTGAGTGTATATGTGTGTACACAGATATACACAATAAGCTTCTACATATTTCCTATCTACCCTAATCCACTCCCAAGGTACTCATCAACCTGAGGCTATGGCACTTGTCCAAAGTGCTGCACAAGGGAATTGAACCTAAAAACCCACATAGTTTCAATATTGACTTCTTAACCACACAACCATCGCATTGCTAATATAGAAAATAATGTATGTGACAAAAAAATTAGTGATGTTATTTTTATATGGAGAATTCACATATGTTAAGTCTATTGTATATAACGGCTGAAGCTAATAAATGAAGAAAGAAGGAAAGAAACAAAGAATCTTAGTTGAGATAAAGTAGAAGAAGCCGATTACTTTAAGTAAAGGTAATGGGATATTTAGTAGACTGTTTAGCTGGTGTGATTTAGTCTGGAAAATTATCTAAAAGCAACACCAATACCTACCAATACTGTTTTAGCAGAATAAGCATTACAGCTAGAATTTGTAGCACAAGCTGTTATTCACCAAGTTTCTTGGAATATTTATTGTACATGTTTCATTGTAGTCATTGCTTCACTGTCTTTTCTGTTAGATTGGTGTCGTTCCATCGCATGTATGGAAACATTCTAGTTAGAGAAGTAGAGAAGGTTATTCATAATATATATATATACATTGTTAATGTCTAGTCTTATTTTCTTTGATTTGCCTTTTAATTCATCTTTGAGAAGATTGGTTTCATTATGATTGCATGAATGAAGCAAATTTATTGCAACTCAATTCAAAGATGGCTTAAAATTTGTGCTGTGACTGATGACATTCACATTGCACTATTTAAATCTCAAAGAGAATCGGTAACAAATTATGCCTCTCGGCATTACATTGTCTTAGATAAATATGAAAGGCAAATCAATGTTTATCCCTTGGTATAATAATAGCTAAAGTCCCTCATAACTACAAACTTTCATTTTGTTTTAACCTACTTAAATATTATATTCTATTAGATTAGATATTATTACTGGAAAACCATTTGCCTACTTTTAGAGAATATATCTTAGAATTATATCTACTAGAGATATTTGTGTAGGTTTTGTTTTGTTTTTTTGTTTTAATGGTTTGGTTTGTAGAAAGTAGCTATTTCTGTGTCCATTGCGCATTCATGAAAAATGATGAGGTTGATGTAGATAATGTTTGTGATAAATATGGGCAGAGATGGGATGGCTGAAGTAATATGGAAGGAGGAATTAGGAATTGAAAAAAGAAATGATGAGCACAAGTAGAAGTCTTTCACCGTTAGTTTGTTCAATGATGGCTGATCTTAGATTTAAAAACAACCATAAATCTTCCCAGCCAAAGAGTGCTTCTGAACACCTTCCTTGTCATATATTTCTTGTAAAATGGATTTTGTGGACAGAAACTGGAATAAGATTGATGTATATACACTTATATATGTAACTTTGTGTTTGTTTTCATCTCTGATCCCTTGGATGAAGGTGAAACAGGCATGGTTGTTGTCAGCTTCTCCTGTCAACATATCGTTCAGTTGCTTTGTGACTTTAAATCACTATGGAGTAAGAGGTTTCTTAAGGGGAAAACGTGGGGGTTAGCATTAGGAAGATCATCCAGCTGTAAAGCAATATCTCAACATATTTGTCCAACCCAAGCAAGCATTAACAAACAGATGTAAAACAAATAAACAAATGTACTTATAACAGATCATTCTTAATACCCGACAAAGCACTCCTTAAAATCATAACTGCTGAACCTCTCAGATGCATTTAAATTTAAAATGTGGCAAAATCTCAAAAATCCGACCTCCTGCCCCCATAAAAAATTTTTTTACCATAACAATTTGTAAAGTCACCTGTGAATTAATAAAATCTAAAATATTTTATTTTCCTTAGTGTCAATGTGCCACCAAAAGGTCTTTTGTTCTTATTGTTACTACCAAACTCCTACCAGTATAATCCCTTTGTTACCATATTCCTGTTGGCATACACTGCCTTTCTTTCAGGGTCAGTTTCAGGTGGATTGGTATCAAAAGGGATTAAAATGCTTCACCACCTTTACTATGTGTGGTAATTCTATCTGTTGCGAATAACAGCCAAATCTCCTTCAAATTACATCTTATCTTTTTATAGAACACCATATATATTTTATAGTCCTCCCAGAGAACCCTAAAACTTAACGTGGTCAGAGCTGTAAAACTTTCAATCATAAGTCTACTCACTCAGAAGCAACAGTAACAGCAACTGTGGAGAGAACTGATTTTTTTCCGAGAAAGATCAGATAAAAAGAGAAAGAAAAATTATTGCATGTTTATGGCTGATGAAGAGACAAGTGATAGGAGTTGCTCGCTGATATATCCTTCCATTTGGAAATAAAGTTAAAGTATATTATAGCCAGCAGTTGACCTACTGTTTATTGACAGAATGACACTTAGTGAATGGACGATAGAATGATACTGTGTAAAGTATTGATCACTGCAAAGTATATGACAAGATCTGCAGTCCTTGGATTAGTGTATCTGATAATATCTAACACCCGTAATGGAATACAACACCTCAATAATGAAGCATATGTTCTTGACTTGTGGTCAAAGGTCACTGGGAGAAATTAATTATTAATTACAAAGATACTTCCCAACAAGTTTCATCATCTCAATTTACATTTGTTTTCACTTCAATCCCAGTCTATTATATAAAGATGTGGAGGTACAATGGCCCAGTGGTTATGGCAGCAGACTCGTGGTTGTAGAATTGCGGTTTCAATTCCCAGACCAGGCGTTGTGAGTGTTTATTGAGCACAAACACCTAAAAGTACACTTTCACCACAACTTTCTCTCACTCTTTCTTCCTGCTTCTGTTATACCTGTATTTCAAAGGGGCCAGTCTTGTCACACTCTGTGCCATGCTGAATCTCCCCAAGAACTAAATTAAGAGTACACATGTCTGTGGAGTGCTCAGCCACTTGCATGTTAATTTCACGAGCAGGCTGTTCCGTTGATCGAATCAACTGGAACCCTTGTCATCGCAACTGACATAGTGCCATCATTATATAAAGATGGTGCTCCAGCATGATCTTAGCCATAATAGCTAAAACAAATGGAAGAATACTTCTTTATTGTTCATTTTAATGGAGGAGTTTCCATCTTCCAAATCCACTCACAAGGCTTTGGTCGACCCAAGGCTATGGAAGAAGACATTTGCCCAAGTTGACACACCTACACCTCTAGGAGTCAGGTTTGTTACTACAGTTTCCTTAACGCTAACAGAAATAACTCTGGTGTGAATCAGTGTGATAGTGTTGATGTTCCACTGCTGCCATGACAACCAACTTTATTTTTTCTCTAAGTATAAGTTTGAAAGCTGAATCGACTGAGTAGAGTTACAATTAGATGAAATCTCCAAGTGGCTTAAATGCTCAAGTCTCCAATATCCAAGTGGCTAAAAAGAGTCAGTAGAAGGATACCCAGGAATCATGATCTGGATGCAGCCTGGCCTCTTTAGAATGTAAGAAGTTAAGGGCCAAAACAGTTGCATGAGTGGGGCTTTTTTTCTCTAAAGCCCTTCTGCTGTTTAGTTCTCTTGAAAGTTTCTGATGGTTTGTATTTTCAAGTGTGTTGTGTTTATGATAAAGTGTGTGTGTTTGTGGTAAAGTGTAACAGAATCATGCTTCAAAGTAATATCACTGGAGGAAAGTGAATGATGTAAACATTTCAGTGTGATGCAGAATGAGTTTGTAAAACGGATGGAAATAAATTGTAAATCTAGTAAAGAATATTGTAAAACTACTTAAGTGGTTTTAAATGACTGTTAAAAATCTGTGATTTCCCACTTGTCTTTAGTATTCCTTTTTCACTTTTTAAACAAATCATGAAAATTGTTTGTTAATTGCAATGGGGCCTGGGTTCTGAATCATAATTGCAATTTTATAAAATCTGAAGTGTTATAAATTCACAGCAAATTTGTCTTTTAAGAAAGTTACAAACTCTGTTTTTCAAGATGTTAATATAAAGTTATAAATATATAAGATCACTGATTTATGACGATAATTGTTTCATTATAGATTATTAAAGAACAAATAATTGATCAAAGTTGCAACTGCTATGACGTAAACGACGATGATATTTAATTTATTTTTATTTTTGCAAAGTTGGCATCAATAGAACAACAGAGTAAACACTACAGAGTTTTAAGTTTCATGTCTGGATTATTGGTTTAATCTCTCTTAATACCAGCCCACCTGAGACTGTCCATACTAAAGTGTTGATATTTAAATTAAAATCTCAATCAGAATCTCATTATAACATGAATACTATCATGAGATTTTATTTGGTCAACATCAGCATAATATACCAATAAATAAACTTAAAGATGTTTTACTAAAATCCTCTCCAGTATTGATTTTGTTGAAAATTAATTGAAACACATAAGCAAGCTATTCATTGGAAATTGAGTCACGCAAAGGTTAAATCCTACCAAGTTTGGGTTTTGGTTTACATTTTATTTTATGATTAACAACCTATGAATATGTTATCCCAAGATTCAAAGATATTATGAAATAGGTATGTGAGTTCTTAAAACTAAATTTAACCCTTTTGTTTCAATTAATTTTGAAAATAAGGAAGAATTTAGTAAAACAACTTTTGTCATTGTTAAGCTGGTATTTTAAACAAATTAATACAAAATTTTAATGAAAGGTTTTAAGTCAAATCACTTTAAAACAAGTAGTTTGTGTCACAGAACAGTCTTAGGTGGATACGTATTAAAAGGCTTACTGCTTTCACAATGATCTCTTTAATGAAATACACGTTTTATGTTTGTTTGTTTTTTTCTTTGCTGGTATAGGTGGGATAAAAACTTATTATAGAGACATTATTTTACAGTCAGATGCCTTCCTAATTGCTAACCCCTACATGTTTTGCAAGTAAGGGACTTGTCTTACGAAGGGGCATCACCTAGTGGTTAGGGTGTTGCACTCACGATATCAATGGGTTAATCTACCTGAATGGCAAATCAAATTGTTTTTATTTTCTTCGTTGTGTAAAACATGATGGAACTAATTGTTCAGACTAATTAGCTGACAAAGGACATTGACTGATAATGCTAATTGTCATGATGGTAGACACTATTGTTGTTATTAACACTGACAAATTACGAAAATTTTAAACATATTGTTTTGCAACCATGTGCTATCCGTTTGAATCTCACTGCACAATACATTGGCCAGGTGCCTTCTGTAGCCTTGAGTTAGCCAATACATTGTGGACAGAATGTATATAGATGTATGCTCTGTGTGTGTGTGTGTGTATAAGTTGTCCACCAGTCAAAAATAAAAGCACCCTGTATATAAATAATAAAGTCAATTTATTTTTGAATCCTCATGCAATAAATTATTGACCAAATGGTTACCACTCGTTTTTTCCCCTGACAGTAATATTTTGTCCAGTTATATGCCATCACCAGTAATATATTGCTTGATGTGTATCTAGAAGTGTGTGTATTTATGTATATATTTGGGTGTGTATATCTATGTGTATGTATGTGTGTGTGTGTGTATGTATATATATGTGTAATTATATATATACAAACACACACACATATTAGTCTATTCATGTGTAAGAGCCAACTGTTGTTGAACTGTTCAGAGGAACCCTAGAGTATCGATAAGCTACTGGATATATCTACACAAACAACATACGTGTATGTGGGGTTTGTGTTTATCTATTGAAAACACCACCAGTCAAAACAACACAGATATTGGGTCAAACGGTGAATGAAGCAACCAGTAAAATATAGATTAATTAATTAACTCCTAAATTGAAATAAAGAGAGAGGTCAGGATGATTGACTTCAAAACCTCTGAAGACAGTATCCCAGCTTGGCCACAGTCTAATGACTGATACCATTAATCAAATAAAAGAATAACTGCTCGTTAGCTGCTACTTAACACTTTTCAACTGATAAGATCAAAACTCATTATACCTTAACACAAACTAAATAATTACCCTTACATAAAAAGAAAAATACCTAAGTTATTTTTACACTTTTCAGTTGGTCAATTGACTCAATTTTATTCTTTCATCGTTGCTAATTTGTAACATTATTCTTAATTATTTTAGGTTTTTTTTTTATTGTTGATTAGTCCTGGGCAAACTGATAAATTATTCAGCTTGCTTCATAATGGGAATATAAAGCAATTAATTTAATCATCGTTAAGTCTTCAGATTGTAAGAAAACCAGATTGAATTGAGATTGGACTGATTTCTTGGATTTTTTCTTTTTTTTTTTCTAATTAGTCTGCATTAGTATTTTGAATAATGGTGGAGGAAATGTTACTTGCAATCAGATGTGGAGATTTCTTTCTAAGAAATATGTTCCAATTGTTTACTACTGTTTCAAACCATTCTTTGCTGGATCACCATCATCATCATCATCATCATCATCGTTTTAACATCCACTTTTCCTTTCTTGCATGGATTGGATGAAGTTTATTGAGGCAGATTTTTCTACGGCCAGTTGCTCTTCCCGTCACTAACCCTCACCTGTTATCCAAGGAAAGTAAATATTTTCCCCAAGGATCAGACATATTCTCAGAGAATTTTGGAAACGGCTTGTATGACTGACAATTATTTACAACTATTCAAGGCAGGGAAACTGTAACAAATACACAATCTCACATACATGCATACATATACTGCCCCCCATGCCAGTCGCACGTAAAAGCACCCACTACACTCTCGGAGTGGTTGGCGTTAGGAAGGGCATCCAGCTGTAGAAACTCTGCCAGATCAAATTCGAGCCTGGTGCAGCCATCTGGCTCTCCTGTCCTCAGTCAAATCGTCCAACCCAAGCTAGCATGGAAAGCGGACGTTAAATGATGATGATGATGATTATAAGAAGTTAGAAACTTCAAAAGAATTGAAATAAATTATTATTTTTGTACTGGAACTTGATGTCTGTAAAACTAAAAATAACAACTTGTAAGAATATAGCGTTAAAACTTCTTTTAATGTAAACATCAAAATGAATAGAGAAAATCTGATATGTTGCTTTGGTGTAATGGTTAGCAAATCTGTCGTAGTTTCAGAAGGTGAAAGTTCACATCCCGTGGGCAGCCTTCAATTTTTTTTTCCATCCAAGGG
>NC_068998.1:52001928-52011527 GCF_001194135.2 Octopus bimaculoides
ATATATATATATATATATACCCTATATGTTACTCTCCCATATATTGCTTCTTCACTAATATGCTTTCTTTATCCGTTTCTATGCTTTCCATGCATTTTCAAGCGAATCTCCTCCAAGTCAACATGGTATCCCTTGATGACAGTGTAAACTTCTTTTGATTAAGGTATCTTTGGCCCAACAAGTAGCTAGCAGATTATCCCTTGTTTGGTTAATTCCTACTTCCGAGGTTCTTTTAGCTATGAAACATATGCAGCCTGGATTTTATCTACACCATTCCCTAATCTTTAGATATATATATTAGAGACAGAGAGAGAGAGAGAGAGAAATGTGTGTGTGTCACTGCATATCTTTCCAGAACAATTCCCACCTCAGCTACCACCTCATTTATTTCATAAAAATAAACCTTCCTTGTGTTAGGGCATGGGATTATTTCAACTTTCACTATCAGTTTGACTGTATGTAATGATCATTTTTGGTACCAGTAATTCCAGCAATTAAAAACATATGTCTTCTTTCCCACATTCAACATAACTTCACATTAAATTTGTTAAACAATTTTCCATTTCATCATTCTTTAATCTTCCGTCTTATTTTCTATTTCTATCTTTACAGCCTTGAATTATACAAAAAAGTGCCTAATCTTCGGGTGCTTGCGTGTGGTGGTGATGGTACAGTTGGTTGGATTTTATCGATTCTTGATGAATTAGCTATCCAGCCTTCACCTCCTGTTGCCATTCTACCACTGGGTACTGGGAATGACCTTGCAAGAACTCTGAATTGGGGAGGTGTAAGTATAATATTTCATAAAGGATTTCGGGATTTTTGTGGTTTTCGTCACTGTTTACAATTTTGTTTGTTTTGTTATTATTTTTTTTCAAATTCCATTTTGTTTGAGCACAGCATGGGAAAAACTGATTCAAAAAATGCTCAAACGGTTCTCTCTTAGGAAATGCTGAAATTGTTCAACTCGTTCTCTTCCTATACGTTTATCTGTGTGCTTCATTCTATGGTTTCATTCACAAGTGTATGGTTTTAATCTGTGGTGAGCTGAGGAGTAAGGTGTTGAAATCAGAAGAGCATTGCATGAACGCGGTAGCCGAAGTAGGGATCAAAACATTTTCTCAAGTGTAAGGCCTCATCTTTCCGCTGTTGAATGGTAATTTATTAAGACCCATGCAACACCGGGTACTACTGCTAGTATATATATATATATATATATATATATATATATATATATATATATATATATATATATGCATATATACACACACACACACACACACACATATGCAAGCGGCTTCTTTCAGTTTCCATCAGCCAAATCCACTCAAAAGATTTTAATTGTACTTAAGGCTGTAGTATGGACGGAGACTTTTGCCCAAAACGTCATGCAGTGGGTTTGAACTTGAAACTCTGTAGTTGGGAAGTGGACTTCTTAACCACTCTGTCATGCCTACGTCTATTCTGGAACAATTTATTATCAAGCTGGTGAGGCTTCTGTCTATTGGATCTCTATTGAAAATTCAGGTTGCAAGAGACACCATAGACAACACCAACAACAACAACAACAACAACAACAACAACAAGTGCAATATTGAGCTAATTTCCTATACTTTTCTGTCAAAATATCTATTGATTACTATCAATAACAAGTAAACACTTGAGAAGGCAGGAAACACATGAATCAATATTGTGATTGTTAAGACAACAAACTGTGGTGGCTATTCTTATGGTGACCTTTGCTCTTCGTATTGTTTAGCTCCCAGTTCAGTTCACCTGTAATCAAAAGCCATTCCAACTATGACCCGCTGACTTTATTTTTCTTTGTCATAATGTATCTAAGACAACTCTCTTCAATGTGTCCTTCCTTTTCTTACGATTTGTGATTTGGTTATTGTTACTAGCACATCTAGTAACCACATAGAGGCTCACTCACTGGTGTAGTGATCTATGTCTGTAACATATACTGTCTCAAGCTTGGAGTACAAATGATGAAAAATTGATTCAAACCATGAAAGCTTATTCCTGTGTTTAATTATATAGATTATAATACCAAATTGAAAAAAAAAAAATAAATAAAAAAACAGCTAAAATATAAGTCAATATATAATAGCAGGATCTTTTTTAGCCGAAAAGAAAATATTCACGTGTTGCAGTTTACAAAAAAGTAAATATATACTAAAATTTAGTGCCAAGGTATAAGCCCTATGCTCTGTCAGTGGATGGGATGATTATTATAAAATCATTGATCATTAGTTTAGACAAGCTTTCATGTATTTCTTGAGAGAATTCCAATTTCTTCAGGAGAGAGGCATATCATACATCTTGGCAGCATTCCTCTAAATCTTTCAAAACAGAAGTGATCATTATTTATAGAATTAGAGTATACTTCATATAAATACACACACACGCACACACACACACACACACACACACACATGTGTGAATGTATACTGTTGTGTATGCATATATCTGATATGTGTGTGTGTTTGTTTCCCTGTGTCTCCATACTGACAGTGCTTTAGCAGCTGTGTAGTGTTGTGTCCTGTGTAAATTGGCAGATGATGGTTTCATGATGCAAAAGCATAGAACAAAACACTGTTTTCAAAACAAGCAAGGATTGGTAACACAAAGAGCATCCTGCACAAAAACACAGACATGCATATATATATATATATATATATATATATATATATATATATATATACATATATATAAGTGATGTAGTGGTGTTGCAAAATTTGACTTGTGCATATCAATTTCCATTATGTCCTTCATATTGTATCAACATTTCATGCATTTATTTTTAAAGTCAAGGAAGTTATCAAAAATTAAAACCCATCAGTGACTTTTGGGACACTGTATATCTTATCATTATCATTTTGCACCAAATTGTCTCTGTTGGCATGAATTAAGATTAGTTTACTTAGGCAATATGTTGACTGGATGCTCTTCCTGTCACCAAACAACATCACTTGTATGAAGGTGATGCTCATTTACAATCTTCACACGATGTCAGGAGGAGGAAAAGATACACACATTATACATAGATTATAGGCTTCTTTCAGTTTCCATCTCACAAAGCTTTGGTCAATCTAAGGCTGTAGTAGAAGACACTTCCTCAAGGTGTCATGCTTTGGAACTGAACTCAAGACCACATGATTGGGAAGCAAGCTTCACAACCACTCAACCTGTACTTAATTATACCTAATAAATGGGTACATTTTGGATAATTAGTCAAGGTAGTTATTGCATCATTTCACATACACAATATTGAATCATGTATTACAAACAGCCCAATTTTAGGAACAGCCATTCCGTTTCTGATAGTTCAAAATGTACAGTTGGGAATTTCATCAAAGCTTTAAAATATATATTCTCTATATAAATTAACTGTTTATATCATTTGTTTACGTAGATTAAATGAATTTCATAAATGATTAATTACTATAGTAACAAAATGTTTTAACGTACCATTGTTTTTCTCTTAATCTAAATTTAAACTTATTTTCTCTTAGCTAAATATGTTGTCAAGTAGACGTAAACATATAGCTACAATTTAATTACTATAAGATCTGATTATTTCTGTTCAACTACTCTATGCCATTGTACAATGTACAGGGGAACATTAAAGGCTATATCTAATTCTGAGACAGCATATATTCCATGCAGGCATCACCATGTGGTTAAGGATTTTGCTTTACAACCATTTGGTTCCTGGTTTAAACTCCACTGCACAATACCTTGAGCAAGTATCTTCAACTGTAGCTTCAGGTAAATTGAAGTTTGGTAGGTGAAATTCAGTTGCCAGTCACAATGCAAAAGCCTATTGAATGTGGGTGTGGAGGAGTATCCAGCAGTGTGTGACAGAAAACTCTATAGTTCAGAACCAATAAAAGCTTTGTAAGTGAATTTAGTACATGGAAACTGAAAGAAGCTCATCATGTGTGTGTGTGTGTGCATAGGTGAGTGAGTGTGTTTGTGTCTCCTTATCTTCACATCACATAATAATTGTAAGAAAACTTCACCGTTGCTCAAAAGGCGTTCATCATTTCCAGTCTTTTGTGTAAATATATCTGACCACAGGGAAATATTACCTTGGTCAGAAACAGATGTGAGATGACCAACAGGAAGAACATCTGACTGAAAGCAATCTGCCTCAATGAATTCTGTCTAACTTTTACAAGCAGGGAAAAGTGGACATATAAACCGTGAGGATGATGACAATGATTATGATGACGATAACGATGATGAATCCCAATGTTAGATCATAAATAGATAATAAAATAATCACATTAACTTTGAAGAATTATTTCTCTTGATAATCTCAATTTCTTTTGATAATCTCAATATTGTCAGATCATAAATGAACAATAAAATAACATTTGTTATTAAATAGGAATAATATTGTCAGATCGTAAATTGTTTAAAGCATTCCATAGAGTTTGCTAAGTTATATAAAATAACCTCTTGGCTCTCTTATTACAACTTTAGGGAGAAGGTTTATCAGTAATAAAAATTATTTATTTTCTTATGCTTATCTTTTCATAGTTTTATTGGTTTCTGTCATTATAGCACAGCCATACTGGAGCACCGCCATCCTAGATGGTGTCAGATGATTACATCAAGCATTTGTTATTTCAATGTGGTGCTTATTTTATTGATCTCTAATTAACGATGTCAAGTTTTTTACCATTTTTGGTATAAATCAACATCATTCGATCAACCATTTTACACACACACACACACACACACACATGTTGGGCTTCTACACAATTTCCATCTACCATGTTCCACTCATAAAATATTGGACAACTCAAGACCACAGTATAAATACAGAGGTGGCCATTCACTGAAATTGAAGCTGGAATTTTGGTTTTGGTTGCAAGCTGAGCTTTTCAGCAATCCTCCAGTTATGCCTAATCTCAAAAATCTTCATATTAATGCATCTTTTGATTTAATATAATTTGATTTTTTTGATTCTTGAATTCATAGTAAATAAATATTTACATATATTTCCAAATGTTCCCCAGTTATTCCTTCTGGCTAAATGAACATTTAAGTTCACTCATTCATGAAGCAAGTAAATTTAATTTTATGAGATAGTCAAAGTTGTTTAGCCCTTGGTCTACTCTAATCAAGCAGACATATCATCAAACATGTTCCAACTATTATTGTCCCATATTTTTCTTCTGACAATGATTAGTCTTTTTTAAGACAACAGAGTGTAATTTGTGAGCGATTTGTCAGCTACTTCTAGCAGACTGAATGATTACGTAGAAGCTTCCTTCATTGACATATTACTTACATCACTTACGCCCTTCACTCTTTGTGAAGCATAGGCCCTCAATGACTTTTCTCCACTGTACTCAGTTGTGAGTTGTCTTAAGGCCTTCTTCTCCCAGGTTTTGTTGGTGTTGAATTTTCTTCAACACTTCTGTAACTTTGCTTTTTTCTTGGTTGGAAGAGCTGTTGGTCCTACATAAACCTATTTTTTTTTTACCTCTGGGAAGAGGTGATCCATATTTGTCTGGACTCTATCCTTTGTCCTGTCCAGCATGAGAGGCCCCTACCAGGAACTTTCACTCCACTGGCACAGCTCTTGGGGGTCATTGAGGCCCACAAGCCATCACACTACAGCAAGGACTGGATCTTGTGCAGATTCTTTAATATACGCATGAGTAATTGCATTGGGCTTTATACAATCATGCTAAAACATCAAACTAATGTGAAGGAACTCGTGCTTCTTTAGAAGCCAAAACTATAATATTCACTAAAGGATATCAACAAGAGGCCATAACACGTTTTGTAAAGTAAAAATCAATTTGGTAACAACAATAGCTACAAAATCAGTTGAGTAGCAATTAACATTTACAAACTGTTTAGATTTATCTTGTTGGAGCAGAACATTAACAAATTCACTTTCTTTGGGGAAAATATATTGAACTACTTTAAGGAGGGAAAATGAAATTCAAACTGTTATTCTCATAAAAAGAATACCTTCTTTTCTCTATGAAGGCATGAAGTGGACAAGCTGGCATGACCAGTTTTCCATGTTAATATCAAATGTTAGACCATCCGTAGCTAAACATCAAAGTTTGAAATTACTTCACATAAACTTGGTTGTATCTGAATTTAACTGTTTACCCATTTTGTTTCTTTATAAAATAAATTTTACGCTTTACTTATATAATATGAAATCTTTGGATTAAAACAAGATTTGTGGTTTTGAAGTCTTTGATTCTTCTTTAAAGGTAGAAATGATTTGAAAGTAATTAGCATATTAGAAAACAAAAATTCAGTGGCAAAAAAAAAAAGAAATTAACAGAAAATCTGTTTAAATGTGTGAGATGAGTTATCAATAAGGTAATTTTGTTTTGTTTTATTATTTTCCTTATTTTTAGAGAACACTATGTTCTGATCACACTTCTAGCTAACATTAACAGCCTTGTGGATAAGAATATTCTTATCCTTAGTTTTCTGATATGACTTTAACCCTTCAGCATTTAAACTGGCCATATCTGGCCATAATATTCTACCTGTTTTATTTTCAAACTGGTCAGATCTGTCATGTCAAACCTACCCTGCCATGTCATTCTGAGAATAAACAATCACATCATCAAAATTTGAATGCTACAAGATAATGCATGATTAATTCAAAATAATGTGTATAAGTACTGCATTGGATAGGGTAATCTGAATGCTAAAGGGTTAAACTGCATCCAATTGTGGGGCATTGGTTTGGAAATTCCAGGGCTTTGAAGAGTGTGGAACCATCTCTTAAGCCACGGTTGTTCTTCGGTCTACTTTGATCAAGAGTAGTAGCATCTGTTAGGGTCCCAGTAATAGGTTAATTAGCTTGTCATGGGATTGTCTGTGGCAGAAGGTCACTCACAAACACGTCAACAGACCCAAGGCAAGTGAGGCATTTCAGCTCTTTAACTGCTCATCTAAGAGGAGGTAACTCCATACAAACCCTACATCTCAATAACGACAGGGCTTCTGACACTCATTGAACCAGACCAATATAAGTGTGAAGGATGAGAGGGCCAGAGTGACCCTATATAAACCATGTCCTCTATAATAATAAACTCCTGCTGCCTTGAGGAGCAATATACTGAATGTTTAACAAAGGCTAAGGAAGTAAAATCGCTCAGAAAATCCAGAGGTAGGCACCCTAAGGCTGATGCATATATATTTAACCAATATCTGGCATCTTCTATAGTTCCATGAATGCAACAAACTTATTGACTTTCCTTTGTGGTTTATCCATGAGTGGAAAGGTCGTAAGTGTACTTGGTGGTTAGTACTTGGTTCTGGAAACAGCCTAGGCACAGTAGAGTAACCTTTTCTGCCATACCATCCACTAATGGTTAAAAGGGCCAACCAATATTCTTAGTTTAAAACTAAATACTCTTTTGTCAAATTCAGTGTGGTACTAATGTACAAAACTGAAAATGAGACAGATGAAACCAACCAAACCATTTGTAGTTTAGGTGTAAATTCATTAAAAAATAATTTTCTATCTCGAAGGATTAGGCTGATAGCTTGGATAAATATAATATTATGGAAACAAATCACTTCATTTTCTTTGGTGACCAATTTAAAGATACCATTTCCCTGATGCCAATAATTTGCTGCAATTCTTGTTCAATAAACTCCTACCTATTTTAGAGCAGCAACACATTTCCAAAATTATAGATGTGTAATTACATTTTCTTTACCCATTACTAGCAGAGATATTAACATATTATGGTTGGAGTGGGGTGGGGGTATTATTGCTCAAAACTGTGTTGAATTATATCTATAGTTTTCTAGGAGTCTTTTTCTTGTATTTTATTTTTATTCATTTATTTGGGCTGTTGGTATGTTACGTTTAAAAGCTATTACTGTTATTTAACACTCCCTGGAATAAATGAAATTTGTTTATATACAACTGTAATTTACTGCTAAAATATTTATGTTACCCAAAAGCTCCACAGTTCCTATACTGCACATATCTAGATGCAAACACTGATATTCTAAGCATCTGTCAGCCTAACTTTTCGAACAAGTTGTTATGGAAATGGGAGAGAGTCTGTGATTTAAAAGACAATTCCTTTCTATAAATTTATAAATAAATGTGATTTAATAAAGATAGATATATTTTCACATATCAATTATTCAAAATAGTTATCATTTATGAATTATTAGGTTAATATAAAATTGATTTAAAATTGTGTTAGAGTTAATAATTGTAATTTATCTTAATCGTTTTATAGCTTGAAATTGTGTGTGTGTGTACATGTACACCCACATATTTTAAATGTTTTATAGCTTGAAGTTTGTATGTGTGTGTTTGTGTGCCTGTCTGTGTGTGTATATATGTGTATATCTATATAATAAATATATATATATACAAATATATTGATATTTATGCATGCACACATGCACACATCATATAAACATACATGATCATTACCAATGAGATTGCCATGCACCCAACAAAAATTAAAGTGTTGTCACTGCTCTACTTTTTCTCTGTTCACTCAGGGCTAATTTCACTAAGAGGGGGGAATAGAAAAGAGGTGTTGGTGGAAGATGAACGAGGTGGGAGGAAATGATGGCAACCAGTTTAGAAGGGTGATGAACAGAGTGTATTAAATAATTAACAGAGATGATGCGATCCCTCAGTGTAGAGGCATAATGATGGGAGAGATAGAGAGAAGGTGGATAGTAATAAAGGAACGGATAGAAAGCAGAGAGGTCAAAATCGTTTGGTTTTACCATAGTTTATTCTGATACGAAGACCTTTTGTCAATTTTTCATATTGAGATATAAGTTGGATGGCAGATATGATACACGGCTGTCCTTAATGTCTATTGCTATTTAGTTACATCTCATTAAATTTCCACTTGAAATTCACACTAGTGCAACCTCCACTCATTCTTCCCCATCAAACATATTATTATTATTATTATTATTATTATTATTATTATTATTATTATTATTTGCCTTTCATCCTTTCAGGGTTGATAAATTCAGTACCAGTTGAACCCTGGGGTCGATGTAATCAACCAGTCCCCTACTCCTAAAATGACTGCCCATGTGGCAAAATTTGAAACCATCATTATTATTATTATTATTATTATTTTTATTATCATTATTATTATTATTATTGTTATTATTATTATGTCAAGTTGGCAGAATCATTAGCATTGCTGAAACAAATGCATTTCTTTTAGTGCTTTACTTTCTTAGTTCAAATTCCACCAAGGTTGACTTTGCTTTTCTTCCTTTTGGAGTTGATAAAATAAGTACCAGTTAAACACTGGAGTTCATATTATCAACTACCCCCCACCCCACCCCACGACCCCCAGAATTTCATACGTGTACTGCCTGACTGACACATAAAAAGCACCATTTGAGCATGGTCGATGCCAATGTCACCGGACTGGCTCCTGTGTCAGTGGCATGTAAAACGTACCATTCAAGCATGGTCAGTGCCTTGAGCGTGGTCAATACCAGTGCCGCCTGACTGGCTCCTGTGCTGGTGGCATGTAAAAAGTACCATTCGAACGTGGTCGATGCCAGTGCCATCTGACTGCCCCCCCCCCCCC
>NC_068998.1:52011680-52017399 GCF_001194135.2 Octopus bimaculoides
CCCCCCACGCCGGTGGCATATGAAATGCACCCACTACATTCTAGGAGGGGTTAGCATTAGGAAGAGCATCCAGCTGTAGAAACCTTGCTGGATCAGATTGGAGCCTGGCGCGCAGCCTCTTGGTTTGCCAGTCCTCAGTCAAACCGTCCAGCATGGACAACGGATGTTAAACGACGATGACGATGATGATGATGATGACATGCTTGTAGTAGAGAGGAAAATCATTCCAGTGGTAAACTGGCTGGATCTTTAAAGTGCTAAAGTGCTGGAAAATGTACTTTGTCGTACTTTCTTCCAGCTCTTTATCCTTTTAGCATTTAAACAGTTCATATCCTGACCAAATATCCTAACTATTTTACACTCAAAAAGACAAGATCCAACTTCTCATACCTACCCTACAATGTCATTCTAAAGATACACAATCACATTATCCAAATCTCAGAGCTATGATAAAATGCATGATTAATTCAAAACCATGCAAATAAATAAACATTACATTTGACAGTAATCCGACTGTTAAAGGGTTGTGATGCCAACCCACCTGAGACCACTCCCACTGATTCTATAATGCAAACTTCCTGCTTTAAAGTGATCTAAATTAAAACCTTCCATCCTAATTTCATATTAATTTACAAAGCAAACACCAGGTTAATATTGATAAAAGTTATTTTAATAAATTTTTCATTATTTTCAAAATCGATTAAAATGCAGACAGCGTTTTTAACAGAAATATGATAACAAAAGAGTTAAATTCTGTGTTCAAATCCTAATGAGGTTTTTGTCCTTTGTCCCTTCAGTCTCAATGAATTAAAGCATCAGTCAGGTATTTGGGTTAATGGTATTGATTAGCTCCTCTTCAAAATTACTGTATTTGTGCCTAAATAGGAAACCATTATTGTTGTTGTTGTTATTTAATAAAATGTGTGAAATAATCAACTGAAGTCTGCTTCAAATTTTATAGCCTTATGCCAATGTATGAATAAAATGTTTTGTTGTAAAGATTATCATTATTATTATTATTATTTTTCAAGCTGCTGGACAATTATTTTTAATCATTAATATTTTCTTTTATTTCTTACCCAAAAAAAGGGCTATACAGATGAACCCATCTCAAAAATCTTGTGTCATGTTGAAGATGGCCAAGTTGTTCAGCTAGACCGGTAAACACATTTTTCTCATCTCTCCCTCTCTCTCTCTCTCTCTCTCTCTCCCTCCCTTTCTCTCTCTCTCTCTCTCTCTCTCTCTCTCTCTCTCTCTCTCTCTCTCTCTCTCTCTCTCTCTCTCTTTCTCTCTTCCTCTCTCTCAAGCAATTTCATGTAATTTTTTAGTCTTGGAATTTTGTGTACATTTTGAATTTTAAGAAATTACTCTATTTTTTATGCTTATATATTATAATATATATATATACACATATAGTAATATAAAATGCTGCAAAGTTCTATTTCCTGAGAACAGATTGGATGACAAACAAAATAAAGTAACCGAAGCATACTTGAGTTTAAATATTTATTAACTTACAATAAACAGATTACAATTCTGTTTCCCTGCGGAAATTTTCAAACACTTTGGCAACCTGTAAACAATCAGCTCTCCCTCTCACACACACACACACACACACACACTTGCATCATGGTAGATTTGTTTTGAGGCAGTTTCCTATCAAGTTAGTTATATTGGTCAATTTGACCATTGTTTGAAGAGAACGATTTATCTTGAGGTTGTCAACGTACAAGACCATTTTCTATTTAGCATTTTGCTTTGCAAAATTATTTATTCCTATGCTTATGTGACAAGGCTTCAAATTTCGTATATATGTATGTACCACTATACAATATACAATATGTAAATGTTCTAAAATTTCTGTATTCTCCTGTATTAAAGATTTTGATTTATACTAAAGATACTCTGTATGCCAAATACAGTTAGATTTAACTCTATTGTTACCATAATTCTGTTAAAATACACTGACTTTGCTTAGTTTATACTTAAAAGTATATGAATGAATTTTGGAAAATATCTTAATTGTTGATTTTTCAAACATAATCTACATTTTGATGGAAGGTTTTATCTTAGGTCATTATAAAACCATGAGTGTGTATTGTAGAACTAAATGTCGATGCTGAGTGGGTTGGCATCAAAAGGATGTCAAATGTTTTGCCTTACAATATGAATAACTATAAGATCAAAATTCGGTAGTAATTTCATCAGAGAATTTCCGCCAAGGTCGACCTTGCTTTTCATCTTTCCAGGGTCAACAAAATAAGTACCAGTTGAGCACTGGGGTCTGTTGGTCTCTTATGCCAAACTGCTAAGTTTTGATAGGGGACACACACATATATATATGTTATGGTCTTCTTTCAGTTTCCATCTACCAAATCTAAATCCACAATCCTTTGTTTGGCCTCAGGATATGTTGGAAGTTACTTGCCCAAGGTCCATATAGTGGGACTGAACCTGGAACCACGTAGCTGGGAAGCAAACTTCTTACCACACAGCCATGCTTGTGCTTATACTTGTTGATATTGTCTATATGGAAAGGATGTCATTGTTAAAAGTATTGAATTTAGATTGATTGATTACTTCTAGAATATTTCAGTTGTGTCATCTCCAAGATAAAAGTGATTAATATTAATTCCCTCTTTCCAAGCAAGTCCTGACACTATTTGCTTTTGCCTCGACTTACCTAGATTGAAAAGCCATACCTCTTCGCCTTCTACTTTTTTTCCCCTTTTTTTCTTTTTTCGTTTTCTTTACACAATCCTGTGATTAGCTCTGAGAAGATTGTCGAGGTGTGAAATATCAGCTTTTAATTTAATATCGACAACCACAAGCTGGTCCAGTTCATGTTAGCATGTGAGAGTAGTTGTAGAACGAAACGAAAAACATTGCAAATAATGTTCAGTGCCAGCAGTTGATAAGTCCATACACTTGTAACTTGTGGCTATAAAACAGCAAAGGAGAGTCCTGTCTCTGCTATATGCATGGGTTATTTTGTTGTTTAAAATGACCAAATAGACTTTATTAAATGTGCCATTGTATCAGAGATGCTTTTATTTGTTCCAATCATTGTACTGTGGCCATGCTTAGGCTCTAACTTCAATAAAGTTTGTTTTATTTTTAATCATTTATATTAATTCCAGTGCTTATTTCAGTCTAGTATTGATTTTTTATTGATCTCTGTTTGGTGACATGCTTCTTGACAAAACGCAGATTATGCTTTCAGAAATGACACCAATGTAGATATGGATTTAGGTGCACTTGCATGTGTGTATGGGGGGGGGTTAACTGTGTGTGAAGGCCTACTTGTGTGTGAATGGGTATGAGTATTTACTCACACATCTGTGTGTGTGTGTGTGTGTGTGTGTGTAGTACAGTCTTCATTTAGTCTCCATTTTCTAGATTTACTCAGAGCTTTGGTTAGAGTTATAGAAGATGCCCAAAGCACCACTCATTGAGACTCAATCTGAAATTATGTAGTCATGAAGCTAACATCTGTTCTTTTTTTTTCTCTCTCTCTCTTTTTCATGTCAAATTGGAAATTATTCTATCCACAATTTATTTCCTTCCAGCTGGAATCTAGAAGTGATTCTAAAAGAAGATGCAGAACCAGATCCACTTGATGAGGGTGCAGCTGATAGACTGCCACTGGATGTTTTCAACAATTACTTCAGCCTTGGAGCTGATGCCCATGTTGCCTTAGAATTCCATGAGTCACGAGGTATGTTCTCAATTGTTATTGGTTGATTCAGAAATATTCCTGTAATATCTTTTAAATGGATTTTTTTCTCTCTGTCAGATAATAATAATAATAATAATCATCATCCTTTTTACTCTAGGCACAAGGCCTGGAATTGGGGAAGGGGGAGATAATTGATTCCATCAACCCCAATACTTGACTGGTACTTCTTTCATCAACTCCAAAAGAATGAGAGGCAAAGTTGGCTGGTGAAATTTGAACTCAGAACGTAAGAACAGGCGAAATGCCACTAAGCATTTTGCCCGGCATGCTAACGATTCTGCCAGCTCGCTGCTTTAATAATAATAATAATAATCTTTTCTACTCTAGGCACAAGGCCTGAAATTTTTGGGGAGGGAGCCAGTCGATTAGATCAACCCCTATACACAACTGGTACTTAATTTATCGACCCTGAAAGGATGAAAGGCCAAGTTGACCTGGGCGGAATTTGAACTCAAAACTAAGCATTTTGCCCAGTACGCTAATGATTTTGCCAGCTCGCCACTTTAATGATAATAATAATTAAATAATTTTCTATAATATAACACTTCTACAACATATTGGATCCTTTTTTTACCACATTTCTGTTGAATTTCTTTACTTTTGACTTTAATTAATTTTGAAAATAATGAACAATTTAGCAAAGTAAGTTTTTCATTTTTAAGCTGATGTTTACAGCAAAAATTAATATAAAGTTTTTATGGAAGCTTTTAATCTAAATCACTTTAACACAGGAAGTTTGTATCATAGAAGCAAGGACAGGCTTGGATGCATTAGTAACAAGAGTCGGTATCCATCTGGTTTAAATTATATTTTGGTTTTTGAAGACTTTCTTCTCTGATATCAATGATTAACTTTTCTGTTAAAGATGGTGAGTTATAGTCTGTTGCTCTATAACTCCAAGTCAACTCTGATAAGGCAAACCTACAACTGAATTCACTTCAACTGTAAATTATATTTAAGACCAGTGGTTCCCAACCCTTTTATTTAAATGAGTTTTCTCACAGATTCCTTTTAATATTCTTATCCTTATGTGTATATATGTCTGTGTGTGTGAAATTCTGAATTTAGTTCACAGAGCCCCAGTACTACCTTTGCAGACTACCAGTGAGAATATAAACAAACCATCACTTAACAACCTGTGTCGGTGTGTTTACATCCCCATAATCTGATGGTTCAGCAAAAAAGACAGATGGAATAAGTATCTAGCTAAAAAAAATATATTTGGGTTGATGCATTCAAACTAAAATTCTTCAAGGCGATGCCACAGTCTAATGACTGAAACTAGTGAAAAAAAAAGACTCCCTGAACTATGTGTGTTCCCTTTTTATTTCCACCCGTTTTCTAGGTTCTGCAAAATGTCACTGCATTTTCTTCTTCTGACTAAGCCATAGTAAAAAAAATACAAAATGATATCAGATGGAGAGAAGCTTAATTCTTTCCTTCTAAGTTAGCTCAGGCACTCGTAACTTAACTTCAATATTTTCATACTTGAAACTATTTCATTTACCTTCTGTGACATCTATTTTTAAAAAAGTTCATTGAGTTTTTATTAATTTGCCTTCCGTTCTAATTTTTTCCAGAAGCTAACCCAGAGAAATTTAATAGTAGATTCAGAAATAAAATGTTTTATGCTGGGGTAAGTTTTTTGTTTGTTTTTCTTTTTTTATTATTTATTTAATTTAAATGTTGCTGCTGCAGTTGTGTAACCCTAGGTTAGCCCCAATTAAGCAGACCTATGATCGTAGGCATTCCAACCAATGCCAACGAACTCCATCAGATCACAACTATGTAGGATATACCCCTTTGAGAATACCATATGCACCAATGATAACTGCATGGTATGTAGGATTAACCCTGGCATTAACTGTAGAACTAGAAATGTAGTTTACAGCATAAGATGCATAGAAGATGCTTGCAAACCAAATCCAAAAACGATATATATATATATATATATATATATACACACACAGACACATATAT